>NC_071257.1:19961180-20078680 GCF_023375685.1 Ictalurus furcatus | reverse complement strand
GGGAGGAGGGAGGCACAGAGAAAAAGGAAGAAAGGGAGAGAGAGTGCGTAGTGGAAGTTAGTCTGACAGAAATTGGTCATTTAATGCTTTAGCGCACTGGAGACAGCCCCTGTCATACAGGAAGGCATGGCAGGGCTCCCCTGGTGCTTTATTTATTAATTATCCAAAGCAGCAAGGGGCATTTAACTGTCTCACTCCAGGCCTGTCAACCTGACTTCTTGTCATTTCCTTACCATAAACAGATTCTTTAACACCACACCGAGGTTAATAAAACAATTTTCCCAAAAAAAAATTTCCATAGTTTACAAAATATGCATTTCTAGTGGCAAATAATCACTAATGAACTTTCTCTATTACTCATAATGGGTATTAAGGGTTAAGTCCATCTTCATGAAGTTGTTTGGAATGCATGGGTATTTTGTTATTTACCGTAGCTTGTTAGAATGAACGAAATCATTTGTGCTATATAGAAATACTAAGACAACATCAGTGACATAAAATCCTCCAGCGGAATACTTTTGAATGACAGAACATTACTGTACCTCCCCAAGCCTTCAAGATGTGTAACAGGCATGGCCAGGCTCTGCATAGCACTATCCAGGCGTATCTACATATCTTAATTTAGCAGACTATAAATAAGCAGTAAAAAACCTCACATCAACTTACAGCCCTATTTACAATACTGTTCAGAATAGAGTTGTAAGCTTCTCCACAGATTCATTACTACAATAGTAATGCGAAATGTAGGATGGATTCGTTTCTTATGTACCTCTAACTAAAAAAAAAAATCATCATCACAGCACCAAATTAGCCTAAGCAGGGCTCTGGAGCAGCACAAACTAATTAAGGTGTTGTGTGATTTTTGGGCTGGCGATCAAGCGGCTGCTGCTTCATCCCACTGGTAATTATGATGTCCATATGGTCAATGCAAAGCTATCTAAGCAGGGGAAATACTATCAGGCTGCTTCTGCCACAGCTCAGCCAAAACTTTGATCATCTCCATTGTAGAGGTCCTGATCAGTGGGCTGAATTATTGATGGAACCTTTTCTTGAGCAGAGCTCTGGAGCTGCTCTAAGAGGAGGCTAGAGACAAGCAGCTGGGAGGCAGCGTCTCCTCACCAGCCTGTCCTACAATCCTCTCCACCAGCAGCAAGTGAAACTCGAGGCTCTTTCCACTGTGACGCTGTCTTCTGAGTAAAGACGCTCGAACCTTGGATGGCCTTCCATGGTTGTCAATTGAATAAAAAAGGTTGTGGCGTGCCTGCCAAAAGGGACTCACATCTATTCATAATGGACATCCAATAGGACAACGCCATAGCATGTACTTTAGTCTGTCCAACATGTTCAGAATAATGTCAGCACAGCACACAAGTGAACTATACTTTTTTTAAACATGCGATCAACAATATTTCAGTTTTTGTCTTAGTTTCCAGGTAACTTTTCAAGGAACTTAACTGCTTCACAGTTCCTGTCTCACAGTGTGTGTGTGTGTGTGTGTGTGTGTGTGTGTGTGTGTGTGTGTGTGTGTGTTTAATACTTCATAACTTAACTACTAGACTAAAAACATGATTAACTACATATGGGCTCTGTAATGTGAGTTTGGAGAGGGTACATTAAGCCCACTCTGGGTTGTACCCTAGCCATACGGTCAGTCTATTTCAGTCCACACTTCACTGCAGCCCACTGTTTATCTCCTCAGCCTTAAACCTGATAGACAACACTGGCATCCAAGCTGAGTGAATCTGACAAATGAAATAGAGAAGCTAACAGAGAAGAAAAAGGTGCTTAGGTAAACTGTCTTTGCTGAAGTACTCGGCCGACTCAGACTCACATGCTGTGTTTAAAGCTGACTTGTTTTCTTGGGCAAGCTAAAGAACCGCAGCACAAGTGTGTCAGTAAGTAAACATGCTGCACTCGAGGCCAGGCAAATAACAAGCACTGAAACAGAATGTACATCTCAGTCAGTGTATGGAACTGAATATTACAACAGTGATGGAAGCTGGAAATACTTGGCTGTTATGGTTAACTGTGATTTTATGTCATATATGCGTCTAAGAACAGACCAGAAGGCAACATCAAGAAATCATCTGAATGTTTACATTTCCAAATACTATCTCTTTACATACAGCCTAACAAATATGAGAAACAGTGCTCACTCTAAGCAGAGAAATTAACCTAACTGCTTCAACCTCTTCTATTATTATAATTTTTTTTTTTTTTTTTACCATTGCTCTTGGGAGCCGATTAAGTTTTTTTTAAGCACACACATACTTTCACCAAGTCCGAGTATCTCTTTATTTCTCAGCCTACAGTAAATGGAAAAAAATGAGTAGAGAGGCAGATAAGAAGATGTGCAGCAGAATATAATTAATTAAATGAGACTAATTAGGAACATGAGAGCAGGTGCCAGGCTATGGGCTGACAGCACAGACAGCGAGACAACATGAGAGAGAGAGAGAGAGAGAAAGAAACAGAGAGAGAAACAGAGAGAGAGAGAGGAGAGAGAAAAAACTCGGTTAAGGGGTGTAACATGACAGGAAGAGGGACAAAACAACTTTCTGCATTTTGTCATGTGAAACCCCACAGGAATACATATGACAGAAACTGTGGACCCTAGCACCGTGGGGGTCTTTCCTTTGTCTGAGACAGATTATTTTTTTTTTTTTTTGGCAATTGGAAGTTTGCATAAGCGCAAGATTTCCCCCCCTAATTATTTCAGCATATGCTCAGCACTGGTGGCAGCATAAATTGAGAGTAATTTTTTTCTCCCTTTTCTGCCTCTGTTGTAGGGAAAAGAATCAAGCTTACCCCCCCCCCAACCCCCCCCCCCTCCCCCCCCCCCGGAGAGCTTAAATGAGACTTCATATTTAAAAATCAAGATGACAATACTTACTGCTTCATATACCTGTAAACTCAATTAAACAGGCTGTATTTCCAGCAATAGTTGAGATGGTTAGATTTGCACTGACTCTCTAGTATAGGTACTGCATAATACTACATGCAGTACTTGAAAATACTTTTATTATATATCTCAAGCACATTTTTTTATCTGTAAGTATAAATCAATGAAGTGGTAATTTTAGCTTGGACCTTAGCCCACGTCTGAATAGTCTGCATACTACCTTCTGACCTTCTGATGTGGACCTTTTGTGGAGTTTTTGGCATTTGTGCCCCTTGGTAATAGTAAAACAGTCTACAGGGTGTCCCAAAAGTCTCCACATATAGGGGAAATTAACACTTAGCAAAAATGTCTTCCAAAGCTTTTCATACTTACATATATATATATATATATATATATATATATATATATATATATATATATATATATATATAATTTTATTTATTTTTCCAGACAGCCTTTAAGAATGCCTTTGACAAAAGAAAATCGTATTGAAATCATTCTCATGAATGGATCGGGAAGCTGTCACATGGTTGCGATGGACTTTAACAGGAAACATGGCAAGCACATCGTACATGTTGCCAAAATTTTCACAAATTCAAAAAGACTTGAAGTGTTGCAGACCAACTGAGAAGTGGACGTCCACGAACATCCACTGACAAAGGCACAACCGACGTGGCGCTGGCAAACATAAGCTCCTATGTATAGAGACTTTTGGGACAGCATGTATAATAATCACCTTGTGAGGATTGAAAGTGCTGCAGTTGTACTGTAAATGATCATTGCTTTAGCCAATAGAAAGACGTGCCCCTTTACCAAGCATGATTAGAAACAGTGGTGAAAAATGTACTGAACAATGATCATTTGAATGGACCTAATGTAGAATTTTAATTATTTCTAACACTACATATTGGCAATGGTCACCAGCAGTATTGTAACATTTTAAGTTATGTGTATGTAACTGGAGGAAATTATAATACTCTCTATCTCTCTTTCTTTCTTTCTTCCTGGCATAAAAGAGGAGGTCAAAGAGTTATTTCTGCTAGAAATCAAATGAGTTCATTAAACCACCTCATCTACTTATGTTATTTGTTTACTAGAAATTAGGCTAATCTCCCCTGGCCACTCTCATCAAATAAAATGCCACATTTCTCATTGGCGACTAAAACAAGCTGCATATTTTTCTAACAACATATTCTGCAAGGTTTGAACTGTTGTAGCTATTGTATCACAATATGTCTGCAGAAAATAGCAGGGTGAAAGTCATCCAATTAAGCCTCCCATGCACCTACCAAAGCAAAGGAATATCTCTGCACAGCCAGTATGAGGAAGCATGAGGAAGTGGATTCATCCTCACTCCTAACAATTCCCAAACAAGTGTGACATTTGGTAAATATACAGTAATGAGGTTTGAGGTCACTTGCCTGGGTGGGACAACACCAACCAAATGGAGAGAGTGAGAGATTTACTCAGAATATAAGACTTTTTCTTTAAAAAAAAAAATCTGCACTTACTCTGGCTCTTAAACCTCTACTCTGTGCACTTTGCTCCTTTAGCACTCAATTAAAAATCTTGTATGGTAGCACTACTTGTATTGTTCTCCGCTTGATATATCACTTTGCTTGTAATTCCTCATTTGTAAGTCGCTTAGGATAAAAGTGTCTGCTAAATGAATAAATGTAATTGTACTACATTTATCCAGCCTTTTTTAAAGTATAACAAGAAATTATATTTACAGCATCACTAACCACTGCCTTCACTTCACTGTAAGAAGCATTTGGAACAATAGAAAAGAAAGAGTAGTTTGTCTTAAGCAAAGGAGTAGAGATCCTTTTCTTTTTCTTTTTTCTTTTTACTCTCTCTCTTGAAAAAGCACAAGAGGCAGTTTGAAGAGCTTGGTGTTGAGCGTCAAGATGCTGCCAAGAGGACAACTCAATATTTTGTCTGAGCTCAGCTGTCAATGGGCCAAAAGTGAAAGTCCGAGACAGAAAGGCCCAGCGTTTTTAATTATCTCCAGCCCAAGCTGACTGTGCATCATCATTAGAGAAACTAAGTAGCAGTGGTCACTGACTCAGGTAGTGGTAAACGGCACAATTAACAGCCTGAGGGGGGAGAACTATATTCAATTTGAAAGCCTTCTCTCTTAATCCATCTCCACTGATCATGGCCTGTGCTGAGCTATGGGCTTTTACATTCAATTACATTAAATTAATTCAAGCTAAGAAGTCAACATTTTAATCAAGACCTGACAATCTAAAGTGAAATTCTAATGTTGAGAGAACTTTAGCGATAATGCATACAAATATAAGACAGGAGTTTTACAGAGTGTCAACACACTCTGAAGGAAACTGTAAACTGCGAATCGGGATTAGGAATGTACATCTGCAGGAAAGTTTGTACCGGCCTGTTGAAGATTTTAAACCCAGTTATGCAAAACCAAAATGACTCGGCTTGAACTCATCGAATGATGTAGTGCACCTCACGTACTGAAGTGTACAAACTGAGCAGAAACCTTACATTTCCCATTACAAAAAATATTTTTAAAGTTAAGTGTGAATTTCTAGTGCGTTCATTTGGTGGTATTTACTATGATGCAATAAATTGTTGTTGCAATGTTCTAATAAACAGAGTTTCCACTGTGTACACACAACATGTTTAAAAATAGGGCTGAAAAAAGCTTTTCTTTTTCTCACAGTAATTAATGGCAAAGTCTTAGATGTTTAAGAACAGCGCTAAGCCTTTACACGTTTCTTTTATTGTTCTTTTGCTTTTCTCAATCCTGAATGGAAAGGCAAAAATATTTATTAACAAAGCAGGTGTTCAAGGAATTCGTAAACACAGCTGGATAATGGCAGTTTTCTCCAGGACACTCTACCCCCTTCCTTATGAGAGTGAAATTCTCTATAATTTGTACTAGTACACAGCACACAATTCATATACATATGCATTAAAACATGGCAGTGTTTTATTTAATACTAAATTAACTGCAGTGTAAAAGTGAACAAGGCTGAGTGTAAGGTTCTTTATCATTCAGATGAATCAGTACAAGAATCATTTTGCAAAGTTTTAATATTTGTTTTGAGCTGTATACTGCCTTTTACCTTCTTTGCATTTTTGCTTACTAAAGTGTCTTAAACACCAAGTGACCCTGAAAGCCCATCCTGATTAACAAGGAAATTCACTGCATTCTCCACATAATCAGACTGGACAGAGGTTAGAACAGCTCAATATAGGAGATAACCACTCTTTGATCCAAACAGCCATGCAGAACCTGGCAGCAGCAGAGTTAGAAAATGTTCTGTCAGGGACTTTGGATTTAAATTTGACCTTATTAGCCTCACAGGGATGAGAGGGAGAGGGAGCATGGACAGTACTGTAATGCAGTACATCTTACCCTCACTAAATACGATATCAACAAACTTTTATAAGCTCTGATATCTACATAAGAGGATATATATATGAAATTATGAGTAGATCATATCTAAGTCAAGAATGTCCACTGCTTTAAAAAAAATGTATTATTATTATTTGGAAGCATAACCCGAAAAAATAAATATTCATTTTGCACTTATTCGAAGGATCATACATTGGTGCACTGTAACAGAGGAATTATGTCAGCAAACTTGCTGTATAAAATCTTGCAGTACATTTCTGTGACAAGGGCCTTCACTCTCCTACGTTGAGAAGGAGTCTCTCATAACTAAGGATTTATTTCCCTCAAGAGCTAAATGTAAAACGTATTCATAGATAAAGAATGTTAATCCTTTTAGTCTAATGAAGAAGCATGTCTCTAATTAATATATGCCTTTTAATCAGACATGCTGACATTCAGGAAGACACTGCCAGGCTTCCCTCTGCTCAAAGAGTCTGTGTTAATTGTTCGGATATCGGCAGTGCCATCCAAATCCCTTGGACCTTTCAATTATCCAGAGGGAGCCACTGCTAGGATTTCCTCCATCTTGACCCTTTGCTGGAACAGGCCTTTTGTATCCTTGCCATTCTCCAGCAGAGCTTCTTTCACTAGCACACCTCAGGGGCAGTCGTCAGCCATTGCTGTTGATTTTCATTAATTTAAAGACACTAAATTCGCCAGTTTGGTGCTCACCCTTCTATCCAAGGCAGCTTGAGAGCAGTGAACTCCCTTTCGGCTCCTGGCAGCTAAATTAAATCGAGTCAGCCTGATTGCTGGAAATCATAGGGCTGGGTGATAAAGCAATTAAGCCCCTCTAATTCTTTAGCCAGGAAAGGGTCGGCCTAGGCCTAGGAGATAATTAACTATATATAATGAAATCCCTTTGTTGCCTCTTTTTTTATTCGATTTTTGTTTCCTGGTGCTGCTCACTACATAAGAGTGCAGGTCTGTGAGGCAAGGGTCTCCCCTCTCATAGGTTGTCCAGAAGGTGAAAACAGATCTTTAGTTAATAGGCTCTCTATGGACAGATGAAGTCTATTAGAAGGTTAATTTGAAAATGAATGGAGGGAGTAAAAGAGAGAGAGAGAGAGGCCACGGATAGAGGCAGCACATAGAGGATCGAACGTGCATGTCCACTTCAATACTACACTCAGTTTAGAGAGTTTTTTACTGCATGAGAAATAAATTTTTTAAAAAACTAATAAAAACCATACGTTTAAAAGCTGCATATGCTTCTTTTAGAATTGTTCTCCAAAAGACATTAAATTATCATTTGAGTCAAAACATATATTTAAAATTAAAATGTTTGTGTTGCATTAAGAGGTTATTACATTAACATAATATGTTATAAATTGCGTACAAATTGGGATTTCTAATCAACATCAGTCCTAAACTTCCAGGGAGCCATATAAAAAAAATAATAATAATAATAATAAAAAAACAGCAAAGCATTGTTCAAATGCATGGCACCACCCTGCCTCCTATTTCCATTTTTTTCCCACTGCCCAGGAAAATATGATCCGAGCTCATTGGTGTGTGTATAATGAGGGGGTTACGGTGAGCTGAGAGAGGTCATGTAATTCTCTGTACCGGGGGACAGGATTTTTGGGGGAGTTGGCTGAGCACTCCTGCTCTATGATGCATACACTCAAATGTGCCGGTGACGACCGTTCCAAATCCAAGGTCCGATTTAGGCATTGCCAGCATTAAACGCAGTCGGACTGTATCAATTTCTTCAGCTATACATATATTTTCCCCTACCAAATACTAGAAATGATGCTAAATGAATAATGCATGAAGAGGAAAAAAACATACAGTATGGAGTTTCCTCATGGATAGTGTGAACAGGACTGCGAAGTGAAATAAAAAAATTGGTGCATGGTATCTTATTTTAGAGTATAAACCCTGGAGAGAATTTAGCATTACTTTCCTGTATAGTGTAACTTAATATTTACACATAGAGAGAGATTAAAATGTGTCTACAACAAGATCCCAAACTTCATTATTTAAGGCCAGTTCATCATTGGAGCCTGTCAGACATGGGAGAATCCCTCCTGCTACAGAGGTCACTGGCATTAGCATATCATTTGGAAATATAGCCAACCATTGTGGGAGAGTTTCCCAAAGGTCTGCTTGTGCCTCCCTATGGGCTTGAGGAGCCACATCGGTCCAGTGTTAACTATCACTTAATTATGATAAAGACACATATTTGCCGCCTTTTTGGTCAACACTCCTTTGCCTTTTGACCGCCTGACCTCTTAGGAAAGCTACATCCATCATCTACCTCCTCACCCTACATCATTGCAAATCATTACACCCCCCCCCCACACACACACACACCCCCACCCCCACCCCAGCAGTGAGGTGGCCACATGCGACCATGGTCAGGATTAGGGATAATCTGTTAAGGTCATCAATCATGTCTTGTGGTACTCTAATATGAAGCTGTGATTGGCCCATTGGACTTTCAAGGACTAGGATGAGTGAACCAGTCCCCAGAGACTTGACACATATCAAGTCCACTCTCTGAGCTAAAACTACTAAACTCACATTAACACTTTTATCACTACAGCTTATAATTATACAACGAATTTGGGTACGGGCTTACGGGTTATAGCTAAAATGATTTATTCAAATTGATCCCAGTTTCTTTCTTTGTGTAATAAATTGTAACACAGGAATTACTGTATAATACTGCTAAGACCATTGAAATTTCTGCCTACCAGTGTCTCTCACACACACAAAAAAATAATTCTAGCCAATTATGAGTGAGGTAGACGTCATCCATGGAAAAAGAAGCCACCCCTCCCTCCTGTCTTCTCCAAGCCGAAGATGAGCCAGTGACCCCGCTTGGTTTGCAAAACTAGTGCAGCGCTCTAACCCGAGGGTATGTGTTGTCATGCAAGTGAGATAAGTTTATTTTGCGAGCGGCCGGCATTTGTTCCGTCAGCAGGTGTGGGCTCTGGACCCTAAGCATGAGCGGTGGGGAGCCCAGCTCAGCACCTGCAGTGCTAGCGAGGTGGCTACGGAGATGCTTTGGCCGCAGCCCAAATATCTGCCTCTACCTTCTGTGCTGAGCCCAGCCTAGGGAAAGCAGGAGGAAGCAATATTGTGGAACAAATGTCCTCTAATGTGAGCCTGCTGGTTGGAGGCTCCGGTGGGGCCTGCAGTCGCTTTGCCCCCATTTACCCTTCACGCAGACCGGCCGGTGCTACTGTGGAGGTAAAGTTAAAGGCATGCTAATGCTGTTGGGACTTCCAGATGCTCCCTGGCCCTGATCCTAGCGTCCAGCAACAAACAGGTGCTGACAGACTGGGCCAGATACCAATGTACTCCAAGAAGTGCAAAGTAAATGTGAAAGTGTGAAAGGTATCAATGAGGAAAGTTTTAGGAACATGAGTTTTACAACATTTATTTTATATCAGCCCCCACAACCCCCCCAGAAAAATGTGACTAAGTCCTGTGAAAAGGAAAGAGCTCCTTATCAGCACAGCAGTTAAACTGATCTTTGAAGTTCGTTTTTTTTGTCCCACAGTAGAACAACAGTAATTACAAAGAGAACACAAGTCTGCTAATGTTTGCCCTGTGAAAGGCAAGCTTCTGATGGTGGGAATGTGTTTGTTTGCCTGTTGTGTTGTGTTGTTCTGTGATTTGAGATTTAAAGATAACAGAATGTCTGCCATAGTTTTTGGCAACTGAAACAGATAGATAAATTTATTTCAGCATGAAGGCAATAGCAAAAATGATTTCTGTATATTTGTATTTCTCCCTTGAGCATCATAAAAATAATTTCTTACAAAACCTATTAAAGTGATGTCTTAAAATCAAAATGTCATTAAATATTTCATTTCGAAATAAATACACGGTATACCAACAAAGTGCTGTGGAGCAAAGAGTTTATTTCAATGTGACAAAAAAATGGAGTCCTTGCAATCTAGAGACATGTTTTTGAATTTTTCTTCTCCTGGGATTCTGATTTAAAATTTTGATTTATCTTAAGTTCATACTTTAAACACCCTAAATCATTTTCTATTTTATGGAGAGTGGGAAAGATGATGTACAACAATCTATGCAATGTTTCACTTCAGACTACACTGTAAAAAAAAAAATAATAAATACATACATACATACATAAAAAAGGACACCATATGTGAATAAACAATATAAAAATCCAAAAACAGTAAGCACCATTTTTAGACATATTTTCAGTGCTAGTCTGATTTATGCTAAGATTGCATGAAGATAGGTATGCCTACATTTGACAAGTCTTGTGTGCAGAACATCACTAAACATAATCCCTGTACTTTAATATAAGACCAGTGTTGTGGGCTGTGCAATTGGCAGAATTTTTTAAATAATTTTCCTGATCACTGGCCTCACTATCAATTGGAACACTTCCATCTGCATTACTGTGCTCTGTAAGAGAGAGTAATACAAACTGAAACGGTGCTTATCTCATGTGATTGGAATTTACTTTTAGTCTTCCAAAAATGACTTTCCATTTTTGTGTGACTCGTTTAAAATGTGTGCAATTAAAAGTTGCAAATGCATGACAGCAAACCAAGTATAGTTGAAGTCAAAAGGCAGAAAAAGAGAGTGAGTCATAGGGGAGCGAGAAAGGCAGCAGTCTGTCTGGAAGAGTTTACTGATCTGCGGATTGTTGTCTCGTGTCTGGATGGGCGGCTTGTGTCTCAAATGAGCAGTCTGGGGCAAGGCGGCACAACAGAGGGAGTGATAACCATAGCAACAGCCCAGTCCCCAGCTGTCACGCCGTAGTGGAGATGGGTGCTGTGAGCACGGAGACCACTTAACCTCGGCCGCACTTCAACTTAGGGGAGTCAAGATGCTGCTCAAATCGCCACAGAACTCCACTTAATATGGAGACAATGGGGCTCCTGAAGGGACAAAGAATGCCTTTGAAAGCAACAATGAATAAATGAGCTACACTAGACTTCTTCATGTACATTAACCACCTTATCATTACCTCAGACATCACCTTTCAAAATGAAGGAAGAGGAAACCCAGGGTCGTGCTCGGTTAAGGTCTCAATAAGGTTTGCATCACATATTCATTATGATTCATGAAAATCACCAACATCGTTTTTATTTGTCCCAGCCAAGAATGACCTTCATTTCGATGTGCTCGAACCTATTCAACAGACAGCAAAGGGAATATAGTTCTTTCAGCTTCCAAGCACAGCCAAGAAATGGGTGCATGCCGGCTGCAGTATTCAATTACTGACCTGCATTCAGTATGGGTAACTACGTAACTAAGGTCAAGCCCACCCATAATTGACAGCATGCATAATGTCAGCAATAATAATTTCAATTCAAAGCACTACCCACCCCAGACAGAGTCCAACATCAGCTTGATGCTATAAAGAATGGGATGTCAGGACAATGAGCAAGAAGCCATACACTGATCTCATTTGCATATGATAAAGCACTGATTTTGAACACAGTCACAAACACGATAAACTCAATTTGATTTGATACACTCTCAATGTATTGGGCTGTAGCTTGCCTATGTTTTTTTTTTTTATTATTATTATTTGCTTAGACATCTTTTTTTAGGCTATACTTATACAACAGCATAATACATAAGTCTAAATCCAGCTACTAAACTACAGAGATGCTTCTGAGCATCTACAACAGCTTATCCATGCCCATGCATTATGAATTCTTGCCATACTTTATGCAGTCCTAGAGAAAGGCAACCTTTTTGAATCATTTCCAAAATGTGCATAAGCCATTTGTTTTCCAAATGCATGTTTGCATGATTAATGCAGCGTAAACAATGCCAATAAACCAAATTCATAACATATGACTTTTTCGGGATCGCAAGGTTATGGGCACCAATTTGAATATGACACTATGATGCATAAGCATTTTGTGGTATGTCATAAATAGCAATTGGTATTCATCCCAATTTGGAACTAAGCAAAGCCCCCCCCCCCAGAAGGTCATCTCCATATTAACATGAGCGAGCAATACTCAGATGAGTAACGATCCATTCCAAATGACGGCGTTTGTTTCTAATGACCACTTCAACCAGGCTTGCCTCATGGAAACTTGCTGTATTGCTACACATCAGTGAGGATAGTACTGTTATCAGTTCAGCCATCTGCTAAATCAGTCACATGTGCAATAAACAAGTGAAAAGCTATGTATGCAATATGTGAAAGAATATAAGGTAGTGGCTCTGAGTGCATTTAGACTTTTCTACTCTTTTCTAGTATTATTTGTTTGTTATTTCCCTTTTTTATTTCACTCTTCAATAATATATGAAAGTATATGACTATTTTACTGTTTGTGATACATTTTTGGAATGATTAGTTATACATTTTATTTAAATGGAAAATATATTACATGCATTACCTTAAATTAACCCAGTCTTCAGAGAAGGCATTTAGTAAATTATTATACATGTAAATTCTACAAAATAATCAGTTAGGAGGAATACCTAGTGACAATAAGAGTAACAGCTAGGCGAGATATTTAGCAGGGATCTGAATACCAGTTTGAATTCCAGTACACACACACTCTCTATATTTTAAGAATTATCTACAGTAAATCACTTCCCAATCTAGGTGTCAAAATATCAGGGTACTTTTTTGTCCTTTCTGTAAGGTGATGAAAGCTTTTTTAATATTCTAACCAATAACTTCATTCACAAGAATATCACCACCAGAAATAATTACTAAGAGGTGATAAAGTTACTAGAAAAATAAATATAAAGCTGATATTATAGCACCAACTTCCACAGAGGTAAAATACTGTGTATGCATGAGTGTTTGCATCCTAAATCTTCTGTTGACATCCGAAAAAAGGGATCAGTGTGGCATGGGTAGTGAATACAAAGTAAAACATACTGTAGACTGAAGGTCTTGTCAATATGAGGATCTGTCAACAAGAGCTTTCTCTGTTCTTTTGTTTGTGTGTGTGTGTGTGTCATCCTCGCAGTGACAAACATTGGCAGTGACAGAGGTCAGACGGGATGGCCTGTTGTTTTGAAAAGGAAAGCTTGGCATTGTCCCCTGTAGCCTCCTCAGGCTAGGAGGCATGCTCTAATCAGGCTCCCTGCTCTGCTGACGGCTGTGGAGGAGCAAGCCGCAGCCTCCAGTCATCCTCTGGGACCTTTCAATGGGCTTTAGAGGCCAAATGAGGTGCAAGTCTATTAAAAGGGAGTTTGAGTGCAGAGTCCTGGCCCACTGGGGGTCTCTGACGTATCATTCAGGTGCAGTTAATTTCTGTTTGGCCAACAATGCACAGACACAAGCACTATAGTGGGAGTCAGACAGGGTGATGACCGAGCTTCCCAAATGTCCAACCAAAAAAAAAAAAAAAACAGACAAGAGGTTTGAAAACATTTCCCACTATAGTTAAGAACAGGGCAAATATGAATTTCATTTTATTTCATGTCTAGACTGTGTAAAAACACTGATGAGGCACTGGTACGTTCCCCCCCCTCCCCCCTCGGGTGGTTAGGCTTTTCTATTCTTAGAAAAAGAGCTAAATTTTTTAGGTAATCTTTCTTATGCGAATACAGATTCACTCATTTCACTCATACAAATCACACACTCATAGTTACGAAATGAATTATTTAATTAAAAAATAAATTATACAAGTATATATTATTATGCAATATTATATCTTTCGTCTGTAAGGAATGGAGGCTATAGTTTCTCTACTGCTTATTGTATTTGCATAAATGCATAATAATATAGTATAATAGTATGTTTGAATATAAAGTTTGTATAATTACATAATATTACAGTATAACTGCATGTTTTAATAGAATGATTTAGCAAAGAATCCACACATTTACTATACATGTACAAAAATAAAGCTTTCAAACCTCTTAAAAATGGCCATTTCTTTACAAACAGGAAACGAAAAGATAAGACAGCTGCATGTAGACATGTGTGAATGTATGTTTTTAACTGTACACAATTATGAAAGTGAAAGACAGAACTTCCTCTGAGATTTTGTTCTTTGTGTATATGGATTTGAAGTTGTACATTTGCACATGCAGCATGCGACCATATGCCTTGTGTGCCGATGGAGGAAAAGATAGATTAAATAGACCCTGTTTATTCATATGGAGGACTGAGATGAATAATGAACTCCAGCAAGAAGCCCGTTTTGGAGGACATAGTCATCGCACGATTCATTATATAGGAGTGCCTGTGGGCCCTCATGCTTTATCTAACTCTGGGTCTAGCCCATTTTCTGCCATACCACCAGGCAGGAGCCACGAGTTTCATGATTAACCTACATGAGGAGAAGTACTCATGACCTCTCCTTTGAATGTGATCTCCTTGAAAGAATAAACTATATATGGATATTCATGCGCAAGTCAGATGAATGCAAGAGCAGTGAGCTATTTTAGACTTTCCAACTCCAAGATCTGAGGTTGGTAGAATGCACGGGTACAGAATAGACAAGCAGCAAATCTGTTTAAGTCCACTGGTATAATGAATGCTTGTCTATTTAAAAATGCTATGCATAAGACAATGGCTTCTATGCATGAAATACAAACCCACCATTACTTCAAGATAATTTGTTTTTACATCTAACAGTATTGTGTACAATATTATAGAGTGTAATTATAATTTTCTCCAGATTAGAAACAGTAATGTTTGCATAGCTCAGGTATTGTTTTTGTAGGAGGCTATTATAATTCACCATGAAGTACTGACGTGCCGTGATCTAAAAATGAACTTTAAAAACAAGGGGAAGGGATCGAGGACGGTAACATGACAAGAGGCTGCAATCTAATTCAGCCAGAGCCAGACTGTCAGGGCTAATTAGACGTGATTGTGAAAGTGCGCCTCGGAGCCGAAAAATTTAATTTGCTATTGATTTGCTACTTAAATGCCTCACGTCCATTCTTATCATTATTACATGGAAGCCACGCTGCCAATATGTAGAGAGACCAGACACATCAAAGAACAAGTCCAGGCACAGGGTGCTTTCTTTAGCAGAAATCAGCATGAACATCGTATTAATCCTTATTATCAACCTGACTTCTGAATCTGACACTAAGCATGTCAGTGGTACATGTATAATGTGAAGCAAGGGAACAAGCTGATTAACATTCATCTAAATTTAATTTGAATGCGCGTGAACCTGCTTCTGTGGAGGACCTCAGAATATCCCACAAATTACATTCCTTTACTCCAACAGCATGAGTAAGAGGCAATACGTTTATTTAAATTAATGGGGGAGTGCGCTGAATGCATCTCACAAATTAGCCTCACAAATAATGTCACAAATCCATTTTTAGATATTCCCCCAAAAAAAACAAAAAAAAAAACAGTGTAAATGCACCATGAAAATTAAGATGTTAAGTAAGATGGCAGCTAGGAACATGGTCTCTCACACTATATAATTCAATAAATATGATTCAAAATGTACATGTTATTATTCATGTATATAAAAACATTCAAACTTTCTGGAAATTCTGCATTAGACAACATACTGACAAATTACTCCAGGTCATGCTTTACTAAAAATGGGCACAAAGCTTTTATACTGTTTCTTTCTGACCCTTTAACAATGACAAGCAAAGTTAGTTTACATGCACTGGTTAGTTTAGCTGAAGTGCATTAATGTTTAAGAGATCACGCTATCACACAAGTGAGGCAATAAGTTCTAACCTGAATTGATATCCCCTCATATTTTCATATTATCTTATCAACTAATCCCACTAAGTGGAAGCACTAATTAGGTATTCTGTCTTACAACCTGGAGTGAGTTCGACTAGTCAAAGATGCTGCTATTAATGCTATTAACCCCTTCATTCATAAATGATTAGAAATCTTATCAAGATTTTTTTTTAATGATTTTTTTTTCCAAATATTGAACTGTCCTTGTGTAGAAACCATGCAGAAAAGGCAAAGGCTCCAAACTAAATAAGTATGTTCACATTGGCTAACTTAGCTAAAACCATAAACATATATCTAATTCAATATAATGTGTCAGTTTTCCTAGACACGTCACAATTTTTCTCTCCCTTAAACAAGTATTTTGATGATGAGGTTGACCAGCTTTGTGACTTGATAAGCACCCCTGCCCTCCTCCTCCTCCTCATAGTCCATTTCTACTGACATTTGCAGAATATAAAAATCTAAACCACAACAAGGAGGCTAACACTGACAAACTGGGTTTATGATTTGTTGGGCAAGCAATAACGGCATGCTGACGTATATTTTAAATTGTTGAATGGTGTTTATTGAGCGACTAGGAGGCACTGGAGGAAGAAGTGGGTGTGCGAGAGCAGGGGAAGTGTTTTAAGAAAGTGAGTAATGCTTGAGTGGCCGTGAATTAAAATTAGTGGCATAAATTGATTGCTATAAAGAAGGCTGGAAGACTGGAAGGGTGACCTACCTGTTACTGAGTCCTAAAGATTTCCCATTGTCCAGAATCACATGCAGCTCCTGCTCAATCTTCAAAGCCCAGACACACATCGTTCTTTTATGATTGATCACTGGGACAGACCCCCTTTCCCAGTAATACACACTCCTGCAAGCATGCAAACATATAACTGTTAATACATAATCGTTTATTATTCTAAATAAGACTAAATAACAGCTCAGAAAAAAATGTATGTCCAAGTAACTGTTTTGCATGGATCAAAATATCATAAAATATTATAAAGAGTTATGTGCTATATAGAATTTATCATTTGATTATTAAACTTTGGACAATTGAAAAAGTTATTTACGAGGTCTAATTTAAATCTAGAAAAACAAAATGAGGTTAGGTTCATATTAAGTGATTAAATATTATAAATTAATGTGTATAATAGCTCCTCACAGTGTGAACAGAGTGCAGATTCTTTTATTTATTTATTAGTTTGTTTCTTTCTTTCTTTCTTTGTTTTTACACAATTACAGCACCCTGAAAATTTGAATAATTATGACAAAAGTAATGTTTTGTGATATCTGCCCAGGTGAGAATAACAGCACTTAGTCTCTTCCTGTCATGTCTAACAAGGTTGGAGACACTAGCAGAGAGATCTTGGTCCACACTTCTATGCAGAACATTTTAAGTTCCTATATATTCTTAGGTTTGTGCATGTGGACTTCCCGCTTCAATTTAGACCACATGTTCAGTAGGGTTCAAATCCAGAGACTGAGAGTATCAACAGTCATACTGTAGCATAACATTGTGTTTCTTTAACAATTTCTGTGTTGATCGTTAATTATATTTGGCTTGCCCAAGTCTGAACCCCCAGGCAGAGGCAACTAGGTTCGTGGCTGAACCTGGGTTTCACCTGTGAAGACTGCATTTGTTGTTAAAAAGGATAAACCAACATGAAGACCAGAGAGCTGTCTATGGGAGGAAGGAAAGCGATTTTGAAGCCGAGAAAAGAAGGGAAAATCAATCAGAGCCATCGCACAAACATTGGGCATAGCCAATAAAACAATGTGAAATGTCCTGAAAAAGAAAGAAACCACTGCTGTACTAACAACCAGACATCAAACAGGTTGGCCAGGGAAACAATAGCAGCTGATGACAGAAACATTGTGAGAGCTGTGAAGAAAAACCCAAAAACAACAGACATCACCAACAACCTCTACAGGGCAGGGGTGAAGGTATCACAATACACCATTTGAATCTCCCCCCCCAAAAAAAAAAACAACTGAAAGAAGGTGCACTACAAGCCTGGAAAAGAAGAATGCAACAGTGTGCAACAGTGTGGTGATGTAAATGAGTCACCGGCTTCATGCAGTTATTGCAGGCAAGGGATATGCAACCAAATATTAAGTGGTATTTACTTTAAGACTATTTGTTCCAATACATTTGCTCACCTAAAAAATCAGGTAGTCTTCCACCAAAGGTGCCACGTTCTAAGTTGTTTAACACATCCAGATGTAAATATCAGGAAATGAAAGCTGGACTTCTGATCTATCATCTCATATTCATATTTTGAGCTCAAACCCCTCAGCGTATAGCAAAAACAATAGAATTCACACTGTTCCAATACATAAGGAGGGGAATGTATGTATGTATTTGAATGAATCAATAAAAACTACATTTTGAGAAAGTTTATAAAAACACTTCCCAAAAACAACTCCCACCTGAGCCGGTAATTTTAATCTATGTGAAATGACAAATTGATTCATTTAAAAAGACATAGGAACATCTCTACACCTTTACTCTCATTACATGCCAGGCTCTCTGAAAATATACTCTATGAATCTGCAATACTGTAATGCCCTCTTGTTGTCCAGTCATCCCAAATAGCTAAATTAGCTAGTCAGCTTTGCCAAGTGCTAGTAAGTTTACATTCATCACATGTAGAGTCAGATTCTTACTGATTTATTTACACGGAGCAAAAATTATCAAAAAAACATCATATCAATCAAAACAATTTAGTTCGTCACTGAAATTAGTTGGCTAAGCCTGCATGTTTTATGAATTAAAAGTCAGAGTATCAGGTCATCCTCTGATCTCAGACATGGAATGACATCATGGAGCTATTTAATTGCATCTTGGAGCTTGTTTAGTGATATCAATCCTCTGTTTTAAATAGAAGAATGTTTAAATAATCTGCATAATACTAATATGAATACTAAAGTTCAGAAGGATTTGAGACCTAACTCTTAATAAGCAAAAAAGTATGCAACTTACACAACACAATACAGACTACTTCTTTTCTTGCACACCAAATAAACAAATAAAAACTATACAATTCAAACTTTTCACCATGTGTGTACGTGTGTATCTGTCTCAGGAGCATGAAGCTGCCAGTGTAAAAGCACTACAGTATTTGTTGTCAGAGCTGAGGTCACTAGACCAGTATTGACCTTTGCAGGCCTATTTCAGTGATGGGCATTTGTCACTCTGTGGAGGCCAATGTGCAGTAATAGATTATTGACCATCGCACAAGTCTCATCTCACCATGTGATCCGAGGCCTGCTGCTTTCTTTATTACTACAGAGGAAGCCCCGAGCCATGGAGAAAGAAGCACCTCATCCACATTTCACACCTCAAATGCTGAATTACACACATAACGCACAGTGTAAGGTAAAGGAGAGAACACTGCTGAAACATGGCTGTTCGTTTCGGCATGAGTAATGCTCTCTCTGCCACCACATGTAATTGTGCTTTACACTAATACATGGAATGAAAAACAATATTCCATTTTCACTTCAGTTTAAAGGTAAATCAGATGCCAAACAGAGCATGTAAATAAAAATACAATACAAACTCACTGTTTCAAAGTAAAAGAAAGAAGACCAAAAAAGTGCAATGATCTGCTCCATATTGTGGGTCTTTTTTGGCACAGTTTGGAATTTTTAATTGTATGATAATTCATCTCAGAGCTCTAATTTACCCCCTACCGCTTGCTTTATATGTTGGACCATTTTGTGAACCATTCTCCAGAATGTTAAATGAGCCACCAGTTTTTTTTTTTGTTTTTTTTTTAAAAAAAACCTGTCTCCGAGCGAAAGCACATAATTATGGGCATATTTGTTAGCTTTTTGTCAACACTAAAACCTTTGGGCAAATGAGTGTTCATATGGGGCAGTTTCTGTTCTGAGAAAAGTTTCAACTTTAATGTTCTTCAGTCTCACGATTTAACATTATATTGATGAAAACTAGATCTGTAAATATCCGGTACTTGATTTTTTGGATATGAGACAGAATTCAAGTCTGTCTCATTGTCATAACTAAAATCTCTAAGCATGAATAACATAATAAAAAAAATAAATGTTGTGTATTCCTTATGCAAATAAAAATCAAAAAATGAGTGGCAGATGTGGGTTTGTGGCAAATGAGCCACTGCTCCCACTGTCCATAGCAGTATCATATTTTTGATGTGGCACTCCAGGCCTGCAATATGTCCCTGCGCCCCTGCACTGTCTAATAACTACCCGCTGTTCTGAGTCTGTGGCCCTGTCTGTCAAACATCAGGGACATTTAGTATTATTTTACCATTGCTTATTTAACCACAGGAGGCCTATTAATTTCACCAGGCTCCATTCTCTCCAGAGGCTATGTACGTACAGCAGGAAGCCTATTTTTTCCAATATATTTACATCTCTGGTCAATGAATAATGGATCAATAGACCCAACAAATAACTAACTTTCTAAAACAAATATATATAATTGAAAAAGCAGCCAGAAAAGAAAATGAGAGACTTTAAACCAAGATCCCCAAAGCAATATGCGCATATATAAAACTGATCGTTAATAATGAATATTAAAATCATGTCAGAAATATTAGTAAATGTGTCTCTGTGAGTTATTTTACTCTCAGCATGCCCAGGTTGCATATCGCTGAAGAGAGGCAGCAGTCAGGTGAATCTCGGCTATTCTTGGCATCGTTCCAAGCATGTCTGACCCTTTGGGTGAACTACATCCCGATCTATAGTGCCAGGCTAATGGAGGTTTATTTCCTATTGGATGCTATATTCTCCTGGCACAGATCAGCCCGGTCTGACTGGCTGTGGAGGCAGTGCCAACAGAAAACATCATAGAATATTAACCCTTTTTGTTGTTTGGCATCAGCACCAGATGGTGCAGCACATCGGAGCACGGTAACAGCTGTCAATTTCAAGGTACTGCCTCTAGTGGAGTCTTTTTTACTCGCAGGGAGCAGGAGTGGAATTATTTTTTTTTTAAACATAATAACTTAAAGTAAATTACACCTCTTTATTTGTGCAGAAAAACAGCTGAATTCCCTACTGTAAAAAAAAAACTACAGAGATGTATCAGCAGCACATGTAGACATGTCGACACGGTTGTGTGTTAGAGGGGAGAATTCAGTGGAGGCTTGCCCTCCCTCCTGAGAGCGCATGAAAACACACACACACACACACACACACACACACACACACTCAGAATAAACACTGAGTTCTGCTCCCTCGAGTCACTGCTGACTCCTTTTAAATTAAAACTGAGTCTTCCAAATAAATTCCTCATTGCGGGGCCTCAAAGCACAGGAAAGTTGCATTTCACCCAAACGGTGGCTTGGGAATTGTCCTCCTAACCCACTCCTGATTCTTTGATTTACATGATAAAAGCAGAGGCTCGGCAAACTGGCCCTGGAGCAGCGCTGCTTCTCATTTATTCATTTCTTTACCAACATCACTTTCTTTCCATCCGAGGCGACTGAGGAAATCATAGTACCAATTTAGATTCGGTTTAACATACTCTCGGGGAGAGGGGAGAGGGAATTGCCTGTGTGCAGTGTCTCAGTTTCCACTCACACCTGGCAGCTCAGTACAACTCCACGAGAGGGAAAAAAAAACTAGAGAGCGCACAACACTGCGTGAGCTGTCACTCAGGGTTTGACAAAAATGCTACCACTTTGTTGCTTTAAATTTAGATTATCCCTTTGCTTTGTGACAAAAACCCTGCAGCTTTAAAGCCAATTCACAACATAGGAAGACAGTATGGACCCAGTTGCTGATACCCGATCACACGTCACATGGCTCAATTGCATACCTGATTTCAGTGCACTTCGACACACACTGCTTGATTCTAATCTAACGCTCAAAAACACATTGAATTGCAAAAGCAAAGTTTCACATAAATGGATTACATCAACTGCGCACATGAAGTAAATCGATTGAGAACTGACCTGGGAACTCTCGCATCATGAGTCTCACTGTAATGGCAGTGCGCTTTATAAACCTGTGTGTCTCTGCGCTCCTCAGCAAACTCTACAGATCTCTGTACAACTGGAATAATTCTGCAACTCAGAAGTCATAAAATATAACATCATTTTCTTCTCAAAACATAAGCATTTTCATTTTAAGAGGTTCCAGAATTAATAACCTGAAGTAACTGGCAGATGAAACAGAAGACTCGACTGTGTTTGATGTATAGTAATTAAGGAAAATTAGATACCACAAGGTCTCTTAATGTCTCTAAGCACTGAAATTGACTGAAGTCCAAATATTAGGCTCTCGGGGAAGGACTGCTTTACAAAGTAAGAGAAAACCTATTTCTTTCGATGAGGACAAACAATAGAGCTGAAAAGAGCAGCATATCATTTACATAAAAATTGTCATCGAGTTTTAATTTTGAAAATTAGCATAGTTTACTGTTCATGCTCTCAATACAGCCTACTTAGCTCTCCCTTCATTTATCTTAAATGGTATCCTCCCCCAGAAAGATTAATGGAAGTTGGAATCAAACAAAATGGCTCCCAGGGGGTGGACGACTGTTTGTTATTCATGTTGGTCTGAAAACGGCAACAGTAAATCCTCTAAGTTGTTGTTAAGCTGAGGGTATTACCATATGTGCGCCATTTCCACAGAGTGACAGCCCCCCTGGATCAACTGGGGACTATTGATCCAGCAGCACTCCATTTCAAGTTAATTGTGCTTGAAATGAGGTGCACACTCCCAAGCATACCTTTGTTTGAAAGGTGGTTATTTATTTTTATTTGTCCGGATATTCATATCTGAGAAAAGGAAATATTCCATATTATATTTCCGTCCATTAAAAATGGCAGTGATTAGCGTACTTAAAACTGTCAATATGCTGAACATCTATATTAAACAGTTTTTAAAAGTTCAATCAAAAAATAATCACAAACATATACAGATACAGCCATTACGATTTAGGATATAATGCAGAACTTTACAGTTGTTGCTTATTTTAGTCAACCACTCGGTGGGAAAAGAAAAAAGAAGAAATACAGTCTAGAAGTTCCACATTACAAACCATTTCTGAGCTGAGAGAAGCAAAAAGTCATGTTTAAAGAGCAGTACAATGTGCAGTCACGTATACAACACTTCCTGGGGATTTTCTCCTCCGAACCAGTTTCACATTAATTCCTGATCAGAATGAAATGCGCCTGCTATACAAACCTCATCCAGTCGAGTGAAACTTGACTACTCGGAGCATATAAGTCAAAGCTTTGCGCACTGTATAATCACTGTCATCATTAAGGTCAAAGCCGATTAGTGTATGTGACACATGCGAGGATGTGTACCCTCCACTTCTGACAAGACACACGGAAACAAGAAGCGTAAAGGAGTAGTAAAGCAAAGCTCTCTAACATTAGTTAAAAAGACAGGGGGAGAAAGTGGGGGGAGAAAGTGGGGAGGGGGAAAAAAACAGGATAAGCTCAGTTACAGAACAAACAGTGGTGTTCTCTTGGATTAGAGTCCTAAGTGGCTGCTGCTTGGTAATCCCCACAGAGAGATGGCAGTGAATAGAAGGGAAATGAGAGCGGATATAAAAGAGAGAAATGACAAAATATGACTCGCTCCTCAAGAATGATAGTGTTTCACATCAGGCACACTGAGCCCCAAAACACATATTTCCAAGTAATTGCGATTACTCTATGAAGGGTCTAAAACAATATTAGATCTAAAAAATATATACAGTGAGGGAAAAAAGTATTTGATCCCCTGCTGATTTTGTACGTTTGCCCACTGACAAAGAAATGATCAGTCTATAATTTTAATGGTAGATTTATTTGAACAGTGAGAGACAGAATAACAACAAAAAAATCCAGAAAAACGCATGTCAAAAATGTTATAAATTGATTTGCATTTTAATGAGGGAAATATGTATTTGACCCCTCTGCAAAACATGACTTAGTACTTGGTGGCAAAACCCTTGTTGGCAATTACGGAGGTCAGACGTTTCTTGTAGTTGGCCACCAGGTTTGCACACATCGCAGGAGGGATTTTGTCCCACTTCTCTTTGCAGATCTTCTCCAAGTCATTAAGGTTTCGAGGCTGACGTTTGGCAACTCGAACCTTCAGCTCCCTCCACAGATATTCTATGGGATTAAGGTCTGGAGACTGGCTAGGCCACTCCAGGACCTTAATGTGCTTCTTCTTGAGCCACTCTTTTGTTGCCTTGGCCGTGTGTTTTGGGTCATTGTCATGCTGGAACACCCATCCACGACCCATTTTCAGTGCCCTGGCTGAGGGAAGGAGGTTCTCACCCAAGATTTGACGGTACATGGCCCCGTCCATCGTCCCTTTGATGCGGTGAAGTTGTCCTGTCCCCTTAGCAGAAAAACAGCCCCAAAGCATAATGTTTCCACCTCCATGTTTGACGGTGGGGATGGTGTTCTTGGGGTCATAGGCAGCATTCCTCCTCCTCCAAACACGGCGAGTTGAGTTGATGCCAAAGAGCTCCATTTTGGTCTCATCTGACCACAACACTTTCACCCAGTTGTCCTCTGAATCATTCAGATGTTCATTGGCAAACTTCAGACGGGCATGTATATGTGCTTTCTTGAGCAGGGGGACCTTGCGGGCACTGCAGGATTTCAGTCCTTCACGGCGTAGTGCGTTACCAATTGTTTTCTTGGTGACTATGGTCCCAGCTGCCTTGAGATCATTGACAAGATCCTCCTGTGTAGTTCTGGGCTGATTCCTCACTGTTCTCATGATCATTGCAACTCCACGAGGTGAGATCATGCATGGAGCCCCAGGCCGAGGGAGATTGACAGTTCTTTTGTGTTTCTTCCATTTGCGAATAATCGCACCAACTGTTGTCACCTTCTCACCAAGCTGCTTGGCAATGGTCTTGTAGCCCATTCCAGACTTGTGTAGGTCTACAATCTCGTCCCTAACATCCTTGGAGAGCTCTTTGTTCTTGGCCATGGTATCTGATTGATTGATTGCTTCTGTGGACAGGTGTCTTTTATACAGGTAACAAGCTGAGATTAGGAGCACTCCCTTTAAGAGTGTGCTCCTAATCTCAGCTCGTTACCTGTATAAAAGACACCTGGGAGCCAGAAATCTTTCTGATTGAGAGGGGGTCAAATACTTATTTCCCTCATTAAAATGCAAATCAATTTATAACATTTTTGACATGCGTTTTTCTGGATTTTCTTGTTGTTATTCTGTCTCTCACTGTTCAAATAAAACTACCATTAAAATTATAGACTGATCATTTCTTTGTCAGTGGGCAAACGTACAAAATCAGCAGGGGATCAAATACTTCTTTCCCTCACTGTGTATATATATATATATATATATATATATATATATATATATATATATATATATATATATATATATATAAAGTAAATAAATACATTTTTTTAAAGGGTGTAATGGATCACATTAAATGGACAAGCATATTGAGATCCCCTTTATTAGTCGGATCTAGTCTCTTAAAATCCATTTAAAATCAACTGAGTTAACACGTATATAATCTGATTTCAAATCCACCATGAAAATACTTAACCAGTAGCCTTTGACCCCTGGTCCTTTTTCCTGCAGCTCAAAGCCATGCCAAGCAAAGAGTGGTAAAACTAGCAGGTCCTGCACAGTGCTGAGTAAAAAAGAAAAGCTCTTACTCTCTACAGTTCTGATTTCTTCGGTTTTTGTGCATCTCTCATACTAAACTGTTTCAGAAATTAAAACAAAATCTAAGATAAAACAAAGACAACCTGAGTAAACACAAAATACAGTTTTTAAATGATAATGTTATTTATTAAAGCAAAAATGGTATCCAATACCAACTGGGCCTGTGTGAAATTGTATTTGCCCCCGTAGTTACTAATTCCCCAAATATATGAAACCCCGTTCATAATGGGGTTCAGCTGGACTAGACAGACCCAGGCCTGATTACTGCAAACCCTGTTCAATCAAATCAACACTTAAATAGAACTTTTTCAACAGCATGAAGTTGGTTAAAAGATCTTACCCAGTAACACACTATGCCAAAAATGAAAGAAATTCCAGAAATGATGAGGCAGAAGGTGACTGAAATACATCAGCCTGGGAAGGGTTCTTTGTCTCTGGGACTCCAAAGAACCACCGTGAGAACCATAATCTCCAAATGGAAAAACTCGGCACAGTAGTGAACCTTCCCAGAAGTGGCCGACCTGCCAAAATTTCTCCAAGAGCACAGCAATGACTCATCCAGGAAGTCACAAAATAGCCAAGGACAACATCAAATAACCTACAGGACTCTCTTGCATAAATAAAGGTCAGTGTTCATGACTCCACTATCAGAAAGACACTGGCAAAAATGGCTTCCATGGAAGAGTGGCGAGGTGAAAACCACTGCTAACCCAGAAGAACGTTAAGGCTCATCTGAATCTTGTCAAAACACTGGGGTCCCGTTACATCTGGTGTAAACTAAACAAAGAATTCCACAAAAAGAACATCATACCTACGGTCAAGCATGGTGGTGGAGGTGTGTTGGTGTGGGGATGCTTTGCTGCTTCAGGGTCTGGGCAACTTGCAGTAATTGAGGGAAACATGAATTCTGCTCTATACCAAATCCTAAAAGAGAATTAGGGCTGATTATGGCCAAAATGATAATCACGATTATTTTGATCAATATTGAGATCACGATTATTTATCAGGATTATTCATTGATTTTAGGGACAACATATTTTTATTACACTTTCACATTTAACTAAACAGACCACTGCTTTCACCTCCATGTTGTGCTACATTCCTGCTAATGTACAAATCTTTGTATCAAATTAGACTGGTCCTTAAAGTGCATCATTTCGTAGAAGCAAAACATAAATAAAATTGTAGCCAAAATATAGGATAAGTAAAAAGAAATATGCCATCAACCAAATGAAAATATGCAACCAAATAAAAACAATTCAGGCGAATGCAGAAAAGGGAATAGCAGTGTTTACAGGAGGAGAGACGCAGCCAAATCACCCAACAGAGTGACACAGCGATGACATCGTTTTGTACCGGAACCCGGAAGTTTGCATCACACCGGTTACTTCACAAAACCCCAATAGGATTTTCCCATAGGCTTTTGGATTATCGCAAAAGATAAGCTCTGTGATCAACAAAAGTTTACAATACTAACACTTTTTGTCCATCAAGATAATTTTCACAAATGACCACAACTTTGATGAAGTTGGAAGCCTAAATACAATTGGCAGAAATAAAAAGCTAACCATATGCTATAAAAGAACTACACCGTGGTCGCTCGACTTCAACGTCACCATCACCAAGCTTCGAGAACTTTTCCAAACTTGATTTAAAACAGTTTCCATAATACGGATTTACTCTGTGGATAAATCTTCATCCACGTTTTTTGGGGGGAATTGTGCACAGCATACCTGAACCAGTTTATCTGTAAATACTTTTCCTGTTCAGCGTGATGACGTTTAATGCCCCTGACAACGTCTGTAGTGCCATTTTGCAATATGTTAGCAATCGACTTTTTCAATACACGTAAAATCTTTAAAAGAAATCACGAATGAGGTGTTACTGGTGTATTTTATGTCGTAGAATAAAACATGAAAATATTTTGAGCTTGTGTTCACCACAGACCTTATTTCAGGTTTTTAACAAAAATCCCATAAAATCAAAAAAAAAAAAACCCATTGATTCGGGACGATGGAACCCAAAGAGCTAAAATGCTACCTCGTTTCTGGGTTTTGGCATGCAAAATGACGTCATCTCTGTACCACTCTATAGTGACTGGCTGTAAGTTTAAGAAGCGCTTGATTTGATATGCAGCAGAGTTTCTATGAGCGGAGGACGAACTTTAATCGTCAATATCGTAGTGTTCATGTAATCGTGGGCAGTCAAAATCTTAATCGAGATCAATATTCAATTAATTGTGCAGCCCTAAGGAGAATGTCTGGTCTTCAGTCCATAAACTGAAACTCAAGCGGAACTGGATTATGCAGCAAGACAATGATCCAAATCATAGGAGTAAATCCTAGTCCTAGAAGTAAGTGAAAGACTGATCTCCAGTTATCGGAAGAGTTTGGTTGCAGTTATTGGTGCTAAAGGTGGCACAACCAGATTTTAGGTTTAAGGGGCAATTAGTTTTTCACATGAGTGATAGGTGTTGGATAACTTTTTTTTGCTTCAATAAAAAATTATAAATAAAAACTGTATTGTGTGTTTACTCAGGTTGCCTTTGTTTTATGTTGTATTTCCTTTGAAGATCTAAAACTATTTCGTATGCGATATACACAAAAAAAGAAGGAATACTTTTTCACAGCACTGTACGTCATGTACTTCAAAAGAGATCAAATGCTCAACGTTGAATTATTTGGAGTATGTAATGTACATAATAATGCATAACAACCAGAGCAAATAATGACATGTAATTGATTACAAAAATGGGTTACATTATTGTAAATAGATTTAACATTCATATGCAAGCCTACACTTACACTTTACATCACCTACAGGTTAGAAAGTATATTATTTTGAATTCTAAACCAACCCTCAGAGTAAAAAAAAAAAAGCAGTGAGCAAAGCTGAACAACTTTAAAGCTAGCTAGGACAAAGCGCTAAGACAAAATCCCAAAACCCCAAAAGCCATAGGGAATCACACATGTAAGAGATGAGCAGGCAGAGTGTGTTTTGTATTAGAGAGGAACGAGGGGTGTCTGTTGGCAGCTAAATCCCTGTTTGTGGGGTTGGTGGAGCTCACTGCTGGAGGCACTCTGCTCTGTGCCCCCAGCACACATGGCCTGACATGGTCAGGGTCATGCCTGAGTGCCTCATCCTGCCTTCCATTTACAGATGCTCCCCCAATTGCTCTCTCTCTCTCTCTATCTCTCTCTCTCTCCCTCTTTCTCCCTCTCTCTTTCACACACACACACACACACTCTCAGCTGGGGCAACTGGGGGATAAACAGCAAGAGAGCATAGATTCACACTGGGCAGCTACACTGGCCAGGAGGATGTGCTCATTTTGAGAAAAGAAAATTTATGTAGTTTATAATTGGGACTAGAACTGGTAGGGGATGTGGAAAATGTTTCTAAAAGCCAACAACATGGTATACATTAAGCTCCTCTTGTTTTCTATGCAGATATAAACTGAGAACCATTTCTCTATATGTGAAACTATGTAAAATTCAAGAGCATTTAGAGCAACCTAACTGTAATACATTTTGAAGTTCCAGAAAATTATTAACAAAAAGTCAACATACATAATGACTTAAATTATTCCAGTATATAAACACAATTCACGCTGAAGAGACGCAGCAAATTCATGTGTGCAATGTTAGGAAATGAAATACATTTCCTGGGCTAAAATTAGAAATTTACTTGACTGTTAAAAAAAAAAAAAAAGTGTAATGTTTTATTTGACATGCTGTTTACCATTTAATACAAACTTTTAATAAGGTCTACCAGCTGCTTCCATCTCCAGTGGTGCATTATGAAAATACTGATGTTGGCCCTGAATTACATCTGTGTTCTTTTCCTGTCTGAATCCCATTAACATGTAAAGTACTGCAAGAGCAAGGTTTGATAACACTTCATGCATTAACACACAAGGGAGGGCCGTGCATCCTTGCTTTTCAAACACCAAACGCTCCCGAGTGCCAAACTGTATCAGCAGAATCTTGCAAATCAGAGCTGCTTTGTCTGCTTCCTGATGGGACCCCCCTCCACTCCTCTCCTGACAGCTGACCGTATTGCAGTTAGCCTATCACTGATTAATAAAAATCTCCATTCTCCCAGCCACCACCCAACTAAAACATATACACTGTCAGCAAGCAAACCTTCCAGCCTGGCTACAATAGCACTGAGTGATGAACGTCGCTCCTCTGTGAGTACCAGTGTTTATTTCATTTGTAAAACCCCAACCACCAAAAAAATGCTTAATCGCTTAATCGACCATAGCAATTAGTAGCCAATCTCCTGAGGATTTTGCTTTGCCCCTAAAGATAACACAATGGTTTATGTCAAAGGATTTGTCACCTCCTCTCTGAGGCCTTCTTGGCTTCGCAAAAATACACAATAGCAAAGAAAGAAAGAAAGAAAAAAAAACATCCTCCAATCCTCCGCTGAGGATTTGAGAACTTATATAACTCCCAATTATCAAAACTTCTCCAGGCAGCCTCACAGCCCTCTGCTCTGTTTATATGACTCACAAAATAGCTAATACTCAACTGTGTATAATGCCAGTGTGGCCACATGACTGCAGCAAAGGCTCTCGTGCTTTCTGCCCCACTGAGTCAGGCATAATGGGTGTCTTGAAGGCTCCAGGCTCAGGCCAGCAATGCTAACAAAGCCTCGGTGGCTTGCAGGGAAGAGCATGTCTTCAAGCAACTTGCCAAAAACTCATTTTCAGGAGCACTCAGGGATTTCTGCAGGATACATGGTAGCGCCATGACATGTCTGGCTTTAGATATCATGGCATAAGGAGGATTTGGAGGATGCAGCATGTGTAAAGAACCAATCTAAATGATGTGAGATAAATATTAATTTCATATTTAATGGTAAGTTTCAGATTATTTAAAGAGTTTTTGTTTTTTTTTTTAGATCGGACTGAAAATTCTTCACCTTTGGAGAAAAATCATCAGTAGCATTCAAATATAAAATACTTTAAGACATTTAACATATATTTGAGTTGGGAATATCATCTGGTTTCACCTCCCACAGCTAAAGCAAACTGCTTGCACAGCTGATGAAGCACTTTTGTCTAAAACGTCATTTCTCTTGAAACTATGCATACTACACTTCATTATATACATATACTGGTCTAAAAGGACTAATAAATATCGAATACTAAATTCCAAATTTATTTAAAATTTATTTAATTCAATTTACCATGTCAAACAGCTGCCATTTTCTACTGATGTCATATCATATACTCCTGTCTTAAAACTGAAATGACATCTGTATGAAACATTTTCTGTATAAATTAACTGAGAAAAAGGATTGGAAGTGGGACATTATACTTTATAAAGTCTGCTCTGTCTCACTGACCAAGTCTCCTTCACTTTGTATCTTTGTTTCTTGCTCGCTCTCGCTCTCTCTCTCTCTCTCTCTCTCAAGGCTTGACTCTTGTCTAGGCCAGCATTAATGTACCTGTTTACCTCATGGGTGGTCTTGAGCCAGGCTCAAATAAAGCCCCCTTTCCTGCAGATCTAAGTGTAGAGTAGCTGCTAATCCGATTTCAGGAAACAGCCGAGTCGCCCTCTAGCTTCCCAGCTTATTTCTACACCAGGGACCAAAATGGAGGGAGAGTGCATCATTCAGCAAATATTCAAAGGCAGACTTTAGGACCACCTAACCTGTGGCTTTTATTGCCCACCCCATAATGAGGGGGGGAATATTACCTTTTCACTGCCTGTGCTTTCTTAAATACATTCTGCCCTCACAGGGACATTACAGTGGCCAAATATAATGCCGGGTTTCATGGAGTCCAGGCTTATCTGGCCTTGGAAAGTATGTGAGACATGCCAATGAACAAAGGGCCATCTCTCTGCCAGCAAGCCGGGTGAGGGGATCTCTTTCAGTGGCCACAGATTGCCCTGTGTTCCCTTAATTGACAGACCTGGGCCGGCTGGGACAGAAATGACATGCAGCTGCCCCTGGCCCAGCACATGCAGGTAGACCACATTTCAGCACGGAAATAGTCTCTAATCCTCTATTCTGCATATGTGTCCTCTACTCTAGCAATACATGCTTGCCTTTGCACACATACAGTCAACAAGATAAGGAAAAATTACATTTTTACCATGCATCCGGCCACGTCATACAATTCACAGTTAAATCTCACATGCAAAGAAATGCTGTAGAGCAAAGATGCCTTCAAAATAATGAAATTAATGTTTCTACATTTAAAAAAATAATATACTACCGTAAAGTGCAGTAAACAGTAGTAAATGAAACAAAGTCAATATTTGGTGTGACAAAAAAATAAAAATAAAAATACTATAGTATATACTATAGTCTCCGGTACATTTAGTGCAGTTTTATAAGGAAATGAGCTGTAAGTTTTTTTGAGCATCTTGCAGAACCAGTCACGGCTCTTCTGGAGACTTTGACTGTCACACTGGCTTCTTATTTTTGCAGCAAAATCCAGCAGCCTTCATTGTGTTTTTTGTCTGACGTATTCTTACGTAATATAATGCTTTCTTTACTGACATACAAACATTCTTCTGTAACATTTAATTTTGTGCTGGAAAACTAATGTTTGGGAATCTAAAATGTTTTTTGTACTGACTCGATAATGTAGAAGTCATAAAATAACAAATCTATAACAAAATTTGTACTAAAAAATATTATATATATATATATATATATATATATATATATATATATATATATATATATATATATATATGTGTGAGAATTGTATAAATGCTATCATTATGTAAAAAAGCAATATCCAAAAACAGCATCTCCAACTACACCAACTATAAAGTACTCATATATGTGCAGACTTTAATAAAAAACACCACAGTAGTGTTAGAAAGACTTCGTGGCACGCTCTGGCGAGTAACTCACTTTCTCTTTTCTCGCACCTGTTCTGGGGAAAGCATGGCCTCAGCTGGTCAAAGTCAGGCAATGCAGAACGTTTTATCAAGCAAGCTCCATACTGAAACACAAAATGATAAGATATTTTTAGAAAAAGGTAAAAATTCAACAGAACTGATTAAAATAAAATGAACATTTCAAATCCAAAAGCACAGATATTATTTCATACCTAAAATACGTTTGTAAATCAAATAACTGCATAAATCATTATAAATGAATTTTTAAAAAATTTTTAAAAATGTATTTTTTATTTTCAGATGTAAATTTAAGTTGCCTTCGTTATGAATTAATTTCACATAGTTGACACCCAAAAAGCTCATAGGCAATTCAGGGAGGAAATTATAGCATTGGGGAATGTGAGTAGACCGACTGCCAATGATTAAAAATAATAGCATAAAATCCTATTATGGGCACAAGGCCAATATTTTCATTTACATTTCCTGCATCATGTTTTTGTAGCCCAAATGCATGACTTTTCATGCTACCAACACACAGCCTATTTTTGTTATTTAATTACTTTGCTGTGTGGAACCAAGCCAAACAAAACTATTAGCGCATTTATTATTATTTATAAATGCAGAAAAAGAAAAAAAAAAACTCTGATGTGCACTAAATAGTGCATGTCCATACACATCATTTGCCAGCTGACACCATCTTTTTCCAGCGTAGGCCAGTGTGCATGTACCCTGATATACAGTATGCAATGGCATCAGAAGACAAGAGTGTCACTTCTGATCCCTAGTGTACTGTCAGATGTCAGCAGACCCGGGGGAGTTTGCTTTCAGCAGGGAATACATTCGGCCATACGGCATCTGTCGCTGCCGCTCAAATCAGCTTCCAAACCGCTGAGCATCACCCACACCAGACCAAGCCAGCGCTGCCACTAATGCAACTCATGGTCACATTAAATAAGCTTTTCAGAATTTTTTGAGATATGACAAGTCATTGTTTGCTTTGGACTTGTCAGGAGTTTTTTTTATTTATTGCTGGATCAGCTATAACATCACTACTTCCTTAGATAAGTGAAAAAGTTCATTATATTTTTTAAAAGTTGTGTTTTCTCTTAAAGTGTTTTTAATTAATAAATGTAAAATGGACTGATGCCTTGAAAAGTTCACTGCAAGCTCACATGACATGCTCCAGTCAAGACTGCAGTGCACTATCCATTCCTAAATACTCCAGATAGTGAGTGTACTTGACGTGGGGCCAAGCAGACTAAGGAGGGCCACACAGCGGCGGTAACTCCAGCCCTAGAGAGAGGGCGAGATAAGAGAGTCCCATCTCAACCCTGCCTCATCGTTACCTGAGGAACGTTGCCGAGTCAATAAAAGCCCTCTTGTGTCTGTCAGAGCTCTTTCAGTGCTCCGTTTGATGGCCCATCATCCCGCTGCTGCTTGCTGATGACCTTGATCCCACACTTAGCCCAGTGTAGCAAGAGCCCATAAACATGGCCTAAAGAGTCCAAGCTCTCAGCTTCCTAACAGCCCTGTATGTTACAAACAAAGGTAAATAACACATGGCTGTGAATGTGAGGGGGCCGTCTGCTCTCAAAAGATGCCTTAAGGGACTACGTTTACATTACCAGCACCTTAAAATAGCAATGACAGAAAAAATCTACAGCAGTTCTACTATACTATAGGAGAAATCTAACCTATGTTTATTACATGGATTGTGTAGGGCGTCAAAGAAAAAAAAAATTCTTTAGTGATACATACCTCAAATTTAATGGAACTTTTTGTTTTAATGGAAATCAACATACTGTTTGTAAATGATGTGCTGGGAAACTATTGAATGAAATAATAATGTGCAAACACTAAAAACATAAAGTGTCCAAAAATCAATAGCATTAAAATGTTGTATATCGTACCAATAATTTAAAATGCAGGAGGGTAGATCTGTTTTCTCTCAGTCTGTTTACTAAAGAGCACAAATCTCCTGAGTGAGTCCTAGCTTTGTGAAGAGGTATCGTGTCTTCTCTACTGGCTCCTGCAGTCCTCTTAGAGGAGTGACGTTTGTCTGAAGAACATAAAATGTTATTGCAAGTTCAGTGGAGCCCTTACTGTGACAACAACAATAGTCGTCACCAGTAAAGAGACTGTGGCTCCAGCACGGGCCAGTGAAACTAAAAGAACATAATGGAGATGCAGTAATAACATGGCCCTGACAAATAACAGCAAAGTCAAACGGATCTTTAGGGTGTGCCAATACTGACAAAGGGCAACGATAATTAAAAAGGAGCTTTTTAGATAATATTTATAGAAACATTTTGTATCCTAACTCAATAATATTATAATATTAAAATAATAATATAATAATAATATTATGCACAGAGTTAGGAGAAGAGATGCATGCTCGGTTTAAATCAAGAGCATTATTAGATTTTTAACTACAATTGACTTCCTAAAAACAATTTGGTCTTGAATAAAAAAAAAAAATATACAGTACTGTGCCCCTTAGTCACCCGATTTCTTTTAGTACAAACTTTGTTACGGATTTTTATTTTACGACTTCTACATTATCGAGTCAGTATAAAAATAATTCTAGATTTCAAATCATTAGATTCCCAGCACAAAATGAAATGTTCCAGAAAATTGTTTGTATGTCAGTAAATAAAGCAGTATATTACGTAAGAGACAATTTTCAGACAAAAAAACACAATGAAGGCTGCTGGATTTTGCTGCAAAAATAAGGAGCAAGTGTGACAGTCAAAGTCTCCAGAAGAACCGTGGCTGCTTCTGCAAGATGCTCAAAAAAACGTACAGCTCATTTCCTTATAAAACTGCACTAAATGTACTGGAGACTACTTTTTTTTTAAAGCAAATGGTCGTCACACCAAATATTGAGTTTGTTTAATTTATTACTGTTTACTGCACTTTATAGTAATTTTGTTTAAATGTACAAAACATTTAATTTCATTATTTTTGAAGGCATCTTTGCTCTACAGCATTTCTTTGCATGTGCCTACAATTTTTGTACAGTGCTGTATATATTAATGCTGTATGATTTTGCTTTCTAATGAATAGTACCAAAACACCTGCTCTAGCCTTTCTCAAGTCCGTGAACAAAGTATTATCCCTACTCAAAGCCAAATTCAGTTCATATTCATCTCATCCTGGCAATGTGCTGCACTTGTATGGCTTATTTCACACAATAGCTTAACACACAGTCAGAGTTTCACACTCCTACTTTACACCTCTTATGACCAACATACTGTAAGTGAATTAACAGTAACAGGAGTTACACCCTCTGTTTGAATGCTATAAATTAAAAAAAGGCATTTTAGAATAAATACTACTACTATAACTACTACTATTACTATGAAAAATAATAATAACAATAATAAAGAAATATCAACCATTATAACTACTTATCAAGATATACCTACACCTCAGTGGTAGTAAGCTGCACTGCAAGCTATAAACACATCCATGCATTACTGAGTGCTTCTTGATACCCGTGCTCATCACTATAATTTTCCAACTATTGGCCACTGATTGCATTTCAGCCCAGAGGTGAACATTACATGCTCACTTAGCACCTGAGATCACGCAGGCCGCTGTGTCTTCCCCTCCAGTGAGTACTTGGCAAAGCCAGACTCTGTGAACTCAACACACACCATGCAACATCGACCACAGACAGCCTCCAGTGAGTGAGAGATTCTGCTAACAAATTGTTTGTGGGGTAAATACACAAAGCCTTTTACTGCATTCAAATATGACAGTCTGACTCACTGTGCATTCAGGGGGGAAAAACAACAATGAAAAAAAACAAAAACCCACAAATAAAACAATATTAATTACACTAATAAAACCTGGTAATAATTATGGGTTTGGGCAAATTGTACTGCATTAGAGTGCAGTTAGTGTGTCTGAGAGGTGTTTTGTGTATTCACAGGCAGTGAATGACTTAACCCTGCCATCCAGGGGTGAGAACACAAAGGCGTAGGCACCCAGGGTCCGAAACTATACACTTTAATAAAGTCACAAATGGCTAAATGAGGAGCTGTGATCGCACTCACATTACCAACAACAAGGGCTGCACTATGCCTCAAGGAGTTTTGTTTTCCACAAATATGCTAAGCTAATACAGACCTAAAAACACAGAAACCTGATCACGACTTGGGTTGTTCGGGTTTTAGCTACCGCACAGAGAGTTTTTCCTCTTTGGTTCTTTTAGAACAACATCAAGAGCTCAGGGTCCTGTGTGGAAACCAAGCTTAAAAATAGCCTCTGCATACTAACCTGAAGTAAAGCAGCTCAGCAGCGTAAGTTACAAGTGTTCGATTTTCTGGTTCAGCTTAGTTCGAGGCGGTTTGCAAACTACTGCATATGCCGTTAGAAGTATTTCGTTAAAGAGCTAAATACCTTCTAAGGTCTTTCCTGGTTTGGTGCCAGGACCATTCCTATATGGCAGTTGTCTGTACCAGGAAAAGAAATGTGGAAAAAAATGAGGAGAGGAAAGGAGTGAGGGCACGTACGTGTGTGTGTGTGAGAGAGAGAGAGAGAGAGAGCATGAGAGAGAGAGAGAGAGAGAGAGAGAGAGAGAGAGAGAGAGAGAATGCAAACTTTGGAGAGTCTTCTTTGGGCCTCCAATTTGGACACAGAGAGGTCGCAACCTCCCTCTTTATTTTTCCCAAGGCTGTTGGGCTAATGAAGTAACAACAAACTGGGCCGCCGGCTAATTTGGAGTGGCATTTCCTGGCCCCTCTTGGCCCACGGAGATGTGTTTCATTTTCTCTTATCAGTGTTTCAGTCATGTGGCTTTCTGCATGGACGCCCTTGTCTCCCCCCATCGTTGGCCTAATGGAAACTTCGTTAATGTCATTAATCTGCCGACTAGGACAAGTACTAAACATACATCAGCCTGTTTGCCTGTGTTTAGACTTGAACACCACATAAAGATACACCGAGGTTTCATTATCTTTACCAGGCTACGCAGCAGCAAAATTGCACAGGACACGCATTAATCAAGTTATGTCGTGATTCTTAACCAAAATGTACACTACATGTATCTCCTCCTCATCATTTTTGCTTGCGTATACACACTTACAACCCAATAAACCGTAATTGAAAGTTTGATGAGAATAACACGAGTGATCACTAGCTAGATAACGCATGCAGAGCCAGTGTGAATCTATGAATGTCACCACTCGGTTCTGAAATTGGAAGTAAATTGAATGTTCAAATTGATGGCACGACTAAAATAATCAAGTAACTGCTATGCCAGCAAATACTCCACTTGTCCATCATGTGACACAGACAGTAATAGGAAAAATCTCGGAGCCTTAGACAGAAGCCTTTACACATGATAAACGTTATATATAAACAGCACACTATAAATAGAATACAAAAACAATGACAAACATGTTATACATGAGCAAGTTATATATTTTCCCCTAATTCTGTCCGAACATGTGTGAGGCCTGTGTGGTAGCTGTCATGTTGACCTCACATAAAGAGATGCTCTGTGCCCTCCTCAAATCAAAACAGAGGGCCTGCATAAAGCCACTTTAATGATGAGTCAGGCAACTTGGAGAGGTCTCTCTAATTAAGAGACTTCATTCACACATTCCCTCCACTCCATGAATGGACACTCTCAGGCTGACATGTCATATAGCTCCATTCATAGCAAGCAAAAACACGGGGGGGAGCAGAGCTCAGCTGGGGGAATGGCCAACCAAGGGGACGTTTTCTTTTGTGCGCCGCTAAGCTTCTGGGGCCAAATGCCAGCAGGCTTACCCTAGTGCTGACTGTCCATGTGTTTCGCCTTTCTCCCACATGGAGTAATTAGGAAGATCTTAATGGGTTTCCAGGTTTATTAGTGTCCAAAAAGAGCTTCGAATGTCACTTTAATTAACGGGGATTCTGAAGACAGCTTGTGTGGCAACGTCGTTTAGAAAAATCCTTGTCTGGGCACAAGGGGAATGAACAGGCCAGGCCCTCAATACACACAAAGATACCTAAAATCCTGAAAGAAGGCTATCTAGACCCATGGTCAGGCAAACTAGATCATTTGACCTCGGCAGAACATTAAACTGACAGCAATTATTGGCTTAGCATGCCACACAGGCGTATACGATTCCCTCCTTCCATATCAGCATCGGCAATCCTACTCCAAAAACCCTCCCGTTGAAAAAACGCACTCCCAAATTATTTTGGAGGATAAATTTATTCCTGGCATATCCTATGCTCGTTCATGCAGAATATAAAATCCTAGATTATTTCTTGCTTGGTTAACTCGCATCCGGTCTCCTCGTTCACAAAGCCACTCTAATGTTGCCATTAGTTATGCTTCTCTGGTGGCCAAAAAATGAATCCTGAGGTCCTCGCATACAATATATGAATGGTGGAAGGAGATAAAATATATCACAGAGATAAAGAGGCCAGTTCATTGCTGGAACATCAGAGTGCAAGATAATTAATCAATATGAAAATGACATGACTGTTAAATGTGCAGCTCGAAAAAGCCTCTCATATATTTTCCCCCCTAAGACTGTGCTCCAACATTAATAATTCTACAACGATCGCTCCCTAGAAGATAATATAAAATGTTTCACATAAAGACATTTTATAAAGGAATATAGCCTGTTTTAATAATTAATTCAGTGGAGAAAAAAAATACTATCCACTATAATACTATTTAAATGTAATCCCTGATTCAATCCCTGAACTGTTCATTCAAAGATTCATTCACAAATGTCCAAACTTTATGTTAAGGATATAAGAAAGGTAACTAAAATATTCAAGTTATAGGTGAGACCTGGTGAAAAATGAACATTTTTTATTCAAAGCTTGAAAGCAACTAGTGTTTCGTTGAGCGAGGAAAGACAACATGTCAGAGTTTTATGGCACAGGTGTGTAATCGTATGGGCTGGGAGCCTAGAAAGGTGATCTGATAATTGGCCACAGGGGAAACAGCTGTGTGTCTAGGGATTGTCTGTAGAAGATAAGGGACAGGAACTTGTAGTGAGGTATTTTATTAAGTGTCAATTTGCCACAATAGTGTGTCCTCATAGACGCTACAACAGAACAGAGTTTTGGGGGGTTTTGGAGATCTTGGAGTCTTGGAGTTTTTCTTTTCAGCTCAGATGAAGGGACACAATAACCTGAAAAAAGATATATGTTTAAAATTTAAAAATTCCGATCAATTCTGTTAAAAACACACACACAAAAAAAAACAGACCAAGCATTAATTAAAAAGTGGAAAAGAGGAAATCGTTAATCAGCTAATATGGGCTGAAGTAAAAAAAAAATATAAAGGGGAGAAATAAATGTAAGAAGATACAATAATATATATTATACATACATTATATATATATATATATATATATATATATATATATATATATATATATATATATATATATATATATACATACACACACACACACATATAGTAAAGACATATAAAGAGGTAGTGTAATTTGTATGTATTGTGTTAAAAAACTGCAATGCTTAGAATTTCAAACTTACTACAAAGAATGCTGCCACTTTTTCATGCTGTGGAATTGCATCTGGTGGCAGCAAAGCGAAACGGCAAGCTTTATTTTCCTCAGACAGTAATGCTAGTGTACCTTTGGCACAGAAAAGCAGCGCCTCGTACCTCACTCGGGGCAGCTCAGTCAATGGAACAAAGTTAGAAGAATAGAATACAGTCACAGAACAAAACACACACGGCACAGTGCCGGTGCAGAGACTACGGCTGGAATTCCACTCGGTGTACAAGATGAGCAAAATGGTGACAGGCAAGAGTGGGATGGGGCCTTTACTCCTATAAGCCATGCATGTCTTCAGCCAAGAATAATTTCCATTTTCATAGGCAAGACTACAGCTGCAGAATTCACTCGTCAATGTAATGCCACTGCAAACAACTGCTTGTGCTCTGTCTGCATGAATACAACTATGTCTGCATGTTACTGGAAATAAGTGTTCCATTGTTATGACAGATTACAAATGCAAGCATGAACTAATAATAATAATAACAACGATAATAATAAACTAACAGCAATATGATCTGCAAATAAATGAACCAATTCAGTATTATTTTTTCTATAGAAAAGACTGTGAAATGTTTTTATTAAAAATGTGTTTAATTTAAAAGTTGTTAAAATCTATTAAAAATTTTAATGTTTTATATAAAAAAATTAAGAAAATATAAAAATGTTTGAAAACAAAAACATTTTCCAACATCATAGCATCTAATAGGATTTTGTACTTAACAAAAAGGGGGGTAAAGTGCATAAAAAACTGAAAATTTATATTTGGGGTAGACTTAATTCACAAGTTATAATACAAGTTATAATAAATATAAAAGAAAAAATTATTTAGGAAGCCCTAATTTTTTTTTTTTTTAAAAAAGCTCAGCTATTAGACCCTAACTGCCCCAAAGCCAAAGTGTATAACAATGCCACGTCTCAGTACAATATGTGCAGAAGGTGGAGCTCTTTGCGCAGACGGTGCAATTTGCCCTTATTTCTGGATTCCCAGCAGCGGCATTGACATCAGCCTGGCCCAGTGTTTTGACAGGACACTAATGTTGGGCTCAGATGAGGAATCACTTCAAGGTGCCCTATGACACAAGATAAATGGCAGCTGACCTGAAGACACTGAGAGGTGAGCAGCCTTGTGGCACTGTTGTGGTGCGGGTGTGAAAACATTTCCTGTGTTTCTTGAGATGCACCACACCTTCAGATTCTTAAGCTTCCCATCCCAGTTGAAGATGGAAGGTGACACTGAATCTGACTGAACAAAGTTACTACTTTCCTGAAAATAATGACCAAGACTGTTTAACTTACTGTTTTACAGAAAGTTCAAAAAGCAATCCCAGATTTGAAGAGATTTAAAATAAACATAATAGTCAGCTGATGGCTTCCTAATTTTGGATGTAAAATCATCATGTAGTGTATTATGCCAATTTAATTAATCAATGCTAGTAACTTTTTTTTTTTAAACAAAAGAAGAAGAAGAAGAAAAAACCCATCTGATACAAAACACACAGTTCCTGAACTAAATGAACCATGGCTGTTTTTTCTACATTATACTCTCAGCCACATAAATGATCAAACCTGATGACAGTCAAAGTCTGAGAAAGAAACAGAGCTTACCAAAGGGAAAGTGACAGGCCTTTCTACAACAGATGTTTCTACCGAGGGGAGTCTACTCTCCACTGAGCAGTCTCACACATGAGAGACACCCAAAGCTTTGGAAACCGTCCTGAAAATGTATATTCACTGGTAAACATGCCACCTCCCACACTGACTACTGCTTCCACAAAATATTCCTGCCATGTGCAAAATTACAACAAACTACTCAGAATGTTGAAATATATACACATCCATTTATATAGTTCAGGAGAATGAAATATCCTTTAACACAAAACAAAAAAAAAACAAGGATGTTGCAGCTTATTACAAAAAAGATAAGCTTTTATCGATCCACAATCTGGACGAAAGCCAGACTATTGACAGGAAGACAAAAGACTTCGGCAAGGCCATTTGTCACAAATCTAGTGCCCTTACTCTATCATGGCGAGCGAACTTTTCCCACTGGAAGTGATAACACACTTGTTCAGTTTTAGCAGATCAATATTAATATGTGGGTGATCCAGAAGATAGATGTAGGACACAGTTTAACCCATTTGCTGCTGGATCATAACCCAAAGACCCAAAGAATTCACTCAAGACCCGGAACAGGTTGAATTTAACGCTACTCTTTGCAGTGTTTTCACACAAACATTACCTACTGCATGTAAAGCTAAAGTAGACCTTTGAAATGTTTCTGAAACTAAAAGTGAAAATGAATCATTCTCTTTTTTTGATGTGTTAAAGTATGCACACACTTTAGCTGCTAAGTGATGCCTGATGTTGCTTCTAATACAACAAGAATAATTATACATTAATAATAATAACAAGCAAATATTAAGACTGTTTCAACACCAACAAAATATCCCTCATTTGTTATCCGTGTGCTGAAAAATCTACCATCGATGGTGCATAGAAAACTACCAATACAGAAATAAGTATGCTTTATATTTCTTTAAGCCATAATTATCACTTAAAATTAATCCCAGAACAGGATTTGCAGTAAATGTAATTTTCAGTAGTGCACAGAGATGGCATGCTTGTCATCTAAGGCATGTCCACTTCACAAGACGGCATTTTGCCTCCTGTTCATTGTGGCCAGTCTGGTGCCCATTTCCTTCAGACAGGATCTAAGCAGGAGCCAGACGGGAAGGCAAGCATGGCCTCGCAGGAGGCCGGATAAGCCAGCTCTGATGCCTTGATACAGCTCCAGACCCCCAAGCTTTGACATGCTGGCCACAAAAGCAGAAAAAGTTTCCTCAGGAAGCAAATAGGCTTCTAGCAAAATACTGCTTCTTTTTTTTGATAATCTGCACAGCTGTTACTTTCTTAAACCTATAAATGTAGTAAATACAAATTGTGATAACCTACAACACAAGAATATACTTGCAAATGAAACTGCTTATAGGGAAGAAAATTAGATTGAATGTGAAAGATAATGAAACAAAATGTAAAATGAATACTTTAGGAGCTGTGAGGTTTGTAAACTTGATGAAAATGAAAATACAAAAAAGGACAGGTTTGGGTGTGTAAAAAAAATTAATTTGCTGAACAAGTTCAAAAATTGTTCCAAGATCCTAATATTCAAAGCTAAATAAAGATGTCCCCCCCCCCCCTTTAAATACAGGCTGCATATTTTTGTATTTAAAACAGGCGTCAAAGTTTTCACATAATAATAATAATAATAATAATAATCATCATCATCATCATCATCATCATCAATAAATAGATATTAAATGTGTTGGGTGTTTAAACATGTTTATGTCTACACTATTCTTCACATGAGTTTATTTATTTTCAATCAAATCCAGAACTGGGAGAAATGTATGCCGTACATATACATTCATAAAAACAGAATATTATTTAAATGTCAAATTATTGTGCCTGAACTGCAAATCGTCTATTAATACAATAATTAGAAGTGTTCCGAAAGACCGGTCTGGATATTGGTGTTTAAAGTTGGGCAAAGGTAATTAATTTGGCAGTAAATTATTTGCACTGTAATTGGTTAACCTAATGAAGGAGAGGAAATTGCGAATCAAACTGAGGTTCTCTACCTTTCGCTCTAATAAGATGGAAATCTTTTGCACAAAGCACAATATACACATTGCGGATCCTGACCAGCCACTGTGATAACATCATGCTTGAGTGTACCTCTCGCTACAAATAAAATATGGAATACAGTTTTCATTTTAGAAAAAATGTTTCAAATAAATTACGCAATTATTATATAGTGTAAATAAACGAGTCTACAAAAAAAAAAAACAGAGTAGATGTAAATAACTGACTGGTTGGTTCTTTAACTGTAATTGTATTTTCTTTGAATATTACACAGGCTATTATTAATATTTATTCTGAATTGACATTATATTAAAATTACAAAAACTTGTTATTCATATCACTATCACGAAGAGTGACTGGTGCATGATGACGGCTTTATCCAAGCTCTTACTCGCTACTCAATATTAAATTCTTCAGTAAATCAGGCCTGGCTTTAAAAACTAATACTGAACGTACACATGTATTTCTTATTATAGCTGTCATTTTCCACTGTGCTTGGCAACAACGGAAAGAGAAGATTTCATAAAGCATCTGTGCAGTTATATAAAGCGTACAACATGTATAAACTTTCTGCAGAGCAAATTATCAATGTGTTTTATACTCAGCAAAGCACTTTGCAATAATGTGATGTGCTTGATGGGACGTTGGTCCCCACAGGTTCGGTGTGGGCGTCTCTGTGGCCCACCTCATGATCTTGCGCTTTGGCACACTGGCAGATGGGGTACATCATGCCATCAAGTGGAAAAACGAGTTAATGTCAAGTGGCTCAACTATACAACTGTTCCTCCAAAAGATAAAAACTAGCACAATATATTATAATCTATAATGTTGAAAAAAAGGTTTGCAAAAATAAGAAGACACTAAACTTAACTAATATATATATATATATATATATATATATATATATATATATATATATATATATATATTCATATATACACACACAGACACACACATATACATATATATAAAGAAAATTGTTTCATGAAAAATCTTTCAGGAATCAAATTATATTGGTTTGTTTTATATATATATATATATATATATATATATATATATATATATATATATATATAGGGAAACATTTGCAGATATAAATTATCCAAGCAAATTATGTATTTGTACCCGGAGTTATTAAGCTTAGTTTGTATTTACAAAAATCACTACACATTTGTAAATATTATAAATATTCACTACAAAAGACAGATTTTAAGCATTGCAGGCCTCAGTAGTTTCGGTGCAGCACTCGAGAGAAGTGTGACTCAATGCAGCCATCTAGTGTCAAAGTGCTATCATTTTCTAGTATAACCTTAAGTATAGCGGTATAACATAAAATAAAATATGCTTTAATAAAATGTGATTTCGTTAATTTTTAAAAAGAAAATTAATTAAATAAATAAATCTTTGAAATGTCTAATACAGGCTTTTGGGTATAATGTACAATGTAACTCAGTAAAAATGTCTTATTCTGTGTGTCTGAACTATAAAAATGATGAGTATCAGCATTTTCCTGTGTGCCTGCTTTATAGCCCAATTCATTTCCAAATAAAGCTATTAAATATTAATATAATTTACATTTGGACAATTAATGAAAAAGGGTGTAATTAATTATTCTGACTTATTCTCACATTGTTCAATTTGTTATCTTCAGAGTGTGAGACTAGGTTTCACCAATGTTGTAAGGCAAGTCTACGTGCTTGTGACCCAATAGGGTTTAATCAGAGTCCAGCCAAGTCACAACGTCTTCTGCACGACTCATTATCAGCTACATGTACCATGTTTCCTGCTCTGGATGAAGCTCTAATGGAACTCTGCAGCCAACAAGACATGAATCTAGAGGAGCTGAGAATAGAAACATGCATGCATACACAGACCCAGACACATACAACTGAAGCCGCGTTAATTATGTAGAACTACACATCTATAATGCCAGTATGTGGACTAGTACTGCAACTGACCCAGCTGAGAGCATGGCAGCTCAGTTCACCCTTCGCTACTGCCAATTTGACACAGTGTAACTGAGAATGACTATATCTTATAACAGTTCAGTGCTTAAGATGAGGTAAAGTTAACTAGTCAGAAGCAAGCCAGAGTTTACAAAGCGATTCATATGCACAGATATTCTATTTTTTATGCACCATTCATTAAATTCATCACTGAAAACATTCCAGTGACAAGGTTTCAAAATAGATCCACACAGATAAATTGGCACACAAAAAAACTCCTTAAGATCAACGCACACAATAAACCAAGGATATGATTCTAGCTTCACATGTAAAAATAATGAAACCAAACACATTACTTCAGTCGGTGTGGCACAGATATTTTGCCCAGCTTGTAAGTGATACTGAAACTAATTAGCTTGCAGGACTACTACACCATAATGAATATTTGAATGGGAATATGGGGCAGACATGAGTTGAGAAGAATTGTGGCCATTTCCATTGGCATTTAAAATGTTTTAAAATAAAACTTGCATAACATTATTGAGATGGGTGAACACTGGCTTTCTGAGCATTATAATGACTTTAGGCCAATTTTGTTACAATTTCTAACAATTTTCTACAAGTATGGTTAGCATGACTTTGCGCTTGCCAGCCCTGCTGAAAAACTATGGTCAAACTGGTAGACCAATTTTGCCTGTTGACAAATTATTGTCCAGTTTCCTTATTACTTGACTAAGCTGGTCAATAAATGTTAGACCAGGGGTGTCCAATCATTCCAGCCAAGTAGAACCCCAACCTGAGTCTTCTGAAAGCCAAAATAAACAGATTAAACAGGTAGAATCAGGCGTGGCTCCTGCTTGGCTGAAGTGAAAACCTGCACCCACACCGGCCCTTCGTGAAAAAGATTGGACACGATTGGATGTTTTCTAACTGCCTCATTGTTATTTCCTTTTGTTGTTCTAGTAGCAATAACTCCATTTTCTTTCTACCAGCTGGTAAAGAAAGTCTACACGTTTGAGCAGCTTGCCCTGTGTTTTAGCAGCTGAAAAACTAGATTTTTCATCCAGAAGCCATTTAAAAACTCTGTCAAATCAGTGGCCATGGCCCTCTGGAGATTACAGTTAATTATATAACAAGGGATGCACCGAATGTTCAGCAACCGAAATTATTCGGCCGAAAATAGCAACAACAAAAAAAGCATTTTCGGAGTTCGGCCGAATAAATTTGAACGAACAATGACGTGTTTGATGACGCGCCCAAATAGCCTAGAAACCAGAGTGAGACGCACGAATGTCACGACCTCGATGAGGGGGCGCGCGCATGCACGAGCTACATGCTCTTCGGATGTTTACTGTGGACACGTGCATTTGTTTTGTTTCTGTTCTGGAGCATGTTTCTGTCACGTCGCGAGACGTAAGGGAGTAGAGTAAGGAAGCAGGTAAAGATGTATTTATTTAAGGGAAGGCAGACAAATCCACATTGTAATCCAAAAAACTTAGTCAAGACAGGAGATCGGCAAACAGGCATGAACGGGGCAAAGCAGGAATCAAAGTCGTGGTCACAGAAAACAGGGTCAAAACACAAAACAAGAAACATGAACTAGTACTATACACTGGGCACGGAAAAACCAGCGGGGACTTAAAGAACTAATCTACAGTTTAAACTGACAAAATCTATCAAGGAACATAACATTAACAACGTATCTAACTATACTATATCTACTCTAATACTCCGCGAGGTGTACAGGGACGTGAGCAGTATATATCCCCAATATAATCAGCCGTATAGAACCGAATAGAACCATTTATCGCACTCTTGTCAATGCACTTTTTAATGCACTTTTTAGTTGTAGACTACAGAGTGTTACATTCTTTCAGCAGTCAGTTATAGGCCTAACATAGGCTATTCAAGGGGGGCTCAAAGATGTCCACATGAAAATATTTTTATTTTACTCATTTATTTATTTAAAGTTATATTGTGCCTTGTTGGTAGCCTATGCCTGCTGGAATGAAGAAAAAAATGTTCAGTGTTAAATAAATATTTTGAAATTATAGTTTTTGTAATTGATTTTTTTTCTTTGAAAAGCAAGACAAAATAGTAAAAAGCACATTTTGACTATTTAATTTATGCAATGGTGAAAAAAATGGCAAAATAAATGGAAAAAACGCGAAAAAACGTGTTCGGTGTTCGGCCTTCAGCCAAGTTTTTCATTATATTCGGTTTCGACTTCGGCCAAGAATTGTCATTTCGGTGCATCCCTATATTTAACCCTCCTATTATGTTATGGGTCAATTTGACCAGTTTCCACATTTGAGATGTCTGAAATAGTGGTTAATCTCTCCTTTTCTTTGAAATGTTCTTTTCCTCATTTAGGGTTATGAATTTATATGCAACTATTTCTTCTTATGGCTTGTTTTGGACAAGCCATAATAAAGGTTTACTGTTTTAAGCTGTTCTTTGCTGTTTTTGAGTGCATTTAAACTGTGGAAGTCATCTTGGCCCATAACATAACTGATGTAACTTTTTTTCTTCCCAACATAATAGGAGGGTTAACTAGTTTGTCAACTAGTTGTTAACACTAGTTTGTCAACTAGTTTGTTAACACAGTTGTTCACACTTACCATGCTCATTTTTAACGTTTATTAGTTTGCCCCTCGACATTGTGAACTCATTCCTAACAAGTGAAGCATCACCAAAATGAACAAAACAAAATGAAACAACCGCAGTTGTTATTTCTTAATCGCAGAAAATCTATCAATTTAACAGCTCGCTTGCAGCACGAGTGCGTGTTTACATTGAACAGGAAATGACGTCATACATTTTGAAACAATCCACGGCGCGCAGGGTTAAGAAATTTCTCCACTTGCAGCATATAATAACCTGCTGGTTCAGAAAAAAACGGATTTATATCTACAGCCATCCTGCGCTGGTTTTGTAAGTCTAGCAGACTCGGTTAAGAGATCAGATGTGTTTATTTGTTTGCTTCTGTTAGCCAGTTTCTGAAGCTGAGGGTGACTAGCTAACGCGAGCTCGTTTAGCTGTTAGCTCGATAGTTCAACTTACAGCAGATCAATTCAGTGTTTATTTAACCTTTAAACCTATATACTGTCAGGTAGTTGTGTGCACCGGAAATAGATACTTGATTATACTGCAGAAATGACCAGGCGCTGTTTCCACTCTTAAGCAGTTAGCTAGCATCCTAGCTAGACTGTGAGCCGGGGGGGGGGTTGTTTTGAAAACAAACGGCAAAGTACAGCTGATGATGGACATTTCCCCGCAGTGTAGGCCTGTATCTGAGCTGGAGACATAAACACATAAACATAATCCGTATTTTCAAATATGTTCACATGTATATGTACAATGTTAAGTAAACGGAGAAGCTAGTGAAGGCGATCAAGCCAGCTAGCAACCATTCTTCTTGTCTTCACTAAGAATGGAGCAGTCGCCTTTTTAGTATTTTGAACATATCTTGAACTGAGAAAATAAAAATAAACAAACCCATAGGTTGGCAAATGACTGTGTACTTGTTGACAAATATAACCATTATTCTGTGATGTAACTTGTCTTTTTTTTTATTTTTAGAAATACCTGGTTGTTTGAGCAGAAGCTTGTCTGTGCTCTGTATTTGACTGCATGTTGATCAGTAACAGGTAGGATGGAGCTCCAGAAGATTATCCATGATGCACTGTATGATTTCGTCCGATCGCACATAACGCATGCAGATCTGAGGTAAGTTGGCAAACTTTTACCCCTCTAATTAAATCTTAAACACGGTAACAGATGCAGCATACAGGGCATTAGTGTTAACGTTTCTCCTGCTTTCTTTCTCAGCACCCTGGATGATGTGCTGCTTTCCTACATCACTGGTGTGCTGGAAGATTTGGGCTCCCAAGCAAGCGCTGAAGAAAACTTTGACGTTGAGGTGTTTGTTGAGATGCTTGAAGCTTACATTCCAGGATTTTCCAACATCGATTGGTAATCATCATCATCGTCGTCGTCGTGGTTGTTGTTGTACTTCTAATTACAACCATGTTATGACTCAATGTGCTACATTTGCAAACTATATGAACGATTAGCAAGATGTGGAAATGTATTCAACTTTGCAATAAACTTTTCCTTCCCTCAGTGTTCAGGTCTGTGAAATGATGTTTAGCTTGGCCTCGAAATTAGCCTCAGCAAGGAATGAAGGTAATTTATTTAAGCGCTGTTGTTTCGGCTTGATCTTGAGCATGAGAGAATTCAGCATGATTACAGAACTTCATACATTTTGCATGTTCAGTTCAAAGAGCGGTTTTGAGATAATAACCTGTGTGAGTTTATACTGTCTGTGAATACTGCCTGTTTCAGAGTTGAAGACAGAAGAGGGGAATTGTTCCTTGACTCCTGCACTAGAGCAAAGAGTTCCCATGCAAAAGACCCACAGCAACTCCTCACATGTAGAGGGAGCCACAGCCAAGGTATTAACTTGCATCTGAGTTTTCAGATCGCCGTCTACAAAGCTTTACAGTTTCTCCGGTTGTTGGAGGTTTTCACTTGATTTCGCCTTTTCTGTGCCTCTACCGCCGAGTGTGGGAGACATTATGCTTTTTGGGTCAGCTGTCTGTCCGTCCATCCGAGATTCTCATTCTCGTATCTTAGAACCACATTCCATGGTTGCTTCTCTTTAGCCCATTGTAACCTTGTTCCCTTCTGTTTAGGTGTCAGTGCTGGTTTTCGTTTGGCTTTTCTATACGTAAATCCCATTTCATTCAGCCGATTTCTTAGAGTTCTGTCACAAACATTGACTCCTGTTTCTGACCATTTGTTTTTCATTTCTTCTGTTGTGCATTTTCAATTCTCAAGGCATATTGCTTGGAGTTTTCTATCATGACGCTTGCCGTCTTCCTTATACATTTTGTTTATACTTTTAGCACCAGATTTAGGCACGGCTGACTGGAAACAACCAACATCTTTTGCCACACTTCATGTTGGATTTCCTGCCTGAAGGAGTTTTATAATCCTTTCCATTGTTTCAATTGACCATTCTCTTGTTGGGGCCATGTTTCCTTTCAGAAAGTCCAAGGTTAAGGTCTGTAAGCACTGTGGGGGTGTGGTGATTTCATAATTTTTGCCAGGGGTAGTATGAAGCAACTTGGATATAGTGAAATATAGTGCTGTGAGGAAAATGATTGTGTTAAGGAAGTTAGCAGTGGAAGTGGTTCATATTATTAGTACAAGTGACAATAGTTTTAATTATTTTACTGTTTTTAAATCAATCAGTCCGTACTGGATCTTTTTTTTTTGTGATTGTTGCGGCCAAAAATGCTTGATTTTTCTCAGGCTTTTTTCAAAATTTGCGATGCAACTTGCTGAGGATTTTTGTGCTTTTTTGCTGTACACTGCTTGATTTGGTGAAATTGCAATTGCACTGAATTGTTTTGTCTTCTTGTTTGTTGGTAAGTGAGACCTTTGAGCTGTACTCATGTTTGACGCACGTGATTTGAAGACTGCTTTTGCTGAGTGCATGTTGTAATGGCGTCGCGTGATGTGTCTTGGCCCAAATCTGCTGAAAATCTATGTTAATTTTAAGAACTTGCAAGTTCCTCCAAATATTGCAGAATTTGCTTGATTTTGTGTTAATTACTGCTATCGCAAAATTACGAATTCCTGAAGGGACTGTTTAATTATCATATTTATCTAATGTACATTGCAACTCTATATAAAAATTACTTCTAATCATATTAATGGTTAAGTAAGTGTGTGTGTGTGTGTGTGTGTGTGTGTGTTTTAGGTGAGCATTACAGAGTGGGATGAACAGGAACAGCACCTTCTGGAGATGTTTCCTAAGTGTAGCGTGACCGAGGCCAGAAGTGCGTTATCTATTGCTAAAGGAGACATGGAGGAAGCTGTTCGACTCATTATTGAGGGAGATGTGCAGCTCAGTCCCACCCCTCCCCTCAGTGTGAGTAAACCAACCATGGTGAAGCTTCATTTGTCTCTGGAGCCCTGAACTACTAAATAAAAAACAAAAAAAAAACAGAACAGTGGCCCAAATATGTCGTGCCAGCTGTGCCTCAGGATTAATCATTTTATTTGATGTATTATGCCATTCAGTCATATGTATTGACTGAACGTTTGTCTGGAAGCAAGCTTTATGTTGTATATGTTGCATTTGTTTCTTTATTTCTAGGGAAGCCAAGGGAAGACAGTTTCTGCACAAGCTGATGAGAAGCTCAAAGCAAATATTTTAGAAAAGTGAGTCTTCTCTGAACTACTGTAATAGTTAATTTTCTGTTTCAATTAGAGAGATGAAGGAATGAAGATGTATCTTTTATACTTTTTATGTTTAGATTTTTAGATTGTAAAGTGTTTTTATATTCAGTGTCTTAATAATTGATGTCCTCCTATTCTATTGCACACTAAACCAGTCACTTTAGACTGCCTTGTTTTATTGACTTGTATAGTTATTTTAAATTGTTATATTGTATTGTGTCCAATACTGTTGAAAGCTTCTTCTTCTGCAAATAAGTTTCCTTGTCCATTTTCTTTCAGGTACATGTTGGTAGATAGTGAGGAAGATAAGAAAATACACAGACCGTTCATCCCAAAAGACGTGAGTCTTTTGTTTTCTTGTGTACATGCTTGTGAAGAAAATAGCACATACAGTCCCTTCTGAAATTATTGGAACGGCAAGGCCAATTTGTTTGTTTGTGCTATACACCAAAGATGTTTGGGTTTGAGACCAAAAGATGGATATGAGATGAGAGTTTAGGATTTCAGCTTTTATCTCCTGGTATGTGATAAACAACATAGATGTGATTAACAACATGAAATATAGAACCCTTTGTATCAGACAACCCAATTTTTAGGCAAGCAAAAGTATAATAACTGATAATAAGATAGTCTTGAAGTCAATTAAAGTAAATAACACTTAATTTTTGGAATAACTTAAAATAACTTGATCAAGCCTACAATTCATTGACATCACCAAATTCTTGTTTCTTCTTTTTGTGACGCTTTTCCGAGCTTTTACCGCAGTATCTTTCAGTTGTTGTTTGTTTCTGGGGTTTCTCTCTTCATGAGTTGAACTGCTGCTTGACTGGGTTAAGGTCTTGTGATAGACTTGGCCAGTCTAAAACCTTCCACTTTTTCCCACTGATAAAGTCCTTTATTGAGTTGGCAGTTTTAGATCATTGTCTTGCTGCATGATAAAGTTCCTTCCGATTCATTTGGATGCATTTCTCTGTAAATCGGTGGACAAAATGTTCCTGTAAACTTTTGACCCAAACCCAGATGTCTTCAGTCTACTGCAAAAACAAATGAATTGGCCTTGCCGTTCCAATAGTTTTGGAGGGGACTGTAGATGTAGGCACTATAACGGTGTGTTATTTATAAGTCTACAAGGCTGATAGGTTGATTTCTAACTTATAGGCTCCAAAGAAGTTGGTGCGTTACCATGGCAATCAAGTGGTGACTACCAAGGGAGAGCGCTACCATCTGGTCAAGAAAGATGAAACGGAGGAAATGAAAAAGACTTACGTTAGCCTTAAACCAGCACGCAAATACCGCTTTCATTGATGATGTCTGTACAATTACACATCTGGTTTTTAAGTTTTATTTATAACAGGAGTGATTTGGCCTGTATATGAGCTTTTATGTGAGGTCCTATTTTTCACTTTTTTTGTCGCTTGCTTTTTTGGGGTATGGATGATTCAGACTCTATTCCGTTCTAACTGCACTGACAATGAAATCTTTACAAAGATTTGTTTTGGGGAAGTCTTTTACTTTTTGGTTTTTTTTGGTTTAGTTGTGTTTTATGTACCAACATCGGTTCTATGTTACCCCTCCTAACTGCCAAGGGTGGTTAAAAGAAACCTGTGTGTGTGTGCATCCATGTTAACAAGACCTTCCACAGTCATATAGTGGTAGCCATTCTCCCCCTTTTCTTCATGTTCATGGAGCTATCCAATTATCAGCTTGTTGACCGCATTCAGAACTACAGATGACTTGTTCTCCAAGGCTAAGGATAACCTCCTCTCAATCTCTTCTACCTCGTTGAGTGTACTTCTTGTATATTTTATATATATAGTATATTATGAATATTATGAATATTATTCATAGAATGCTACTGTAGTGCTCAGCATTACTACCTTGTATCACTCACCGCATTGATCACTACCTTAAAAAGGTCACGTTCCATGCTGTCTAGCGAGCTACCAGGCCACTAATCCACAAGGATGTAGTGTCTGACTCTGGACATCCTCTGTGCTGACTGCAGTAGTCTCGATGTCGATGGAACCCTCTAAACCAGCAGATTTAGACCCTGGTTCAGAGATTCATCTGACCCAATCTCTGTAGCGCATACAGCTTGTTGGCTGCAAAATGCCCACATCTAGTGATGACTGATAAGCATAACAAAAAGCCTAGAGAGCAATCTGAACTGCTCTCTAAATTAATTCATGGCTTTGAAGCAGACATGGCTCAGCTAAAATCAGTGATTCAGGAGCTGAGACCGTACAACTGGTAGGCTCAGAGTTTTTAACAGCACACTCCTTAGAGTTCAATGCCCAGTCATCCTTTTCGTTCCTTATCAGGGGAGGAAACTGTCCATCCTGTGCTGGAGGCTGACTTACTAGTGATCACTTCAGCTTAAAAGAGTTGGAGAATTACATGCTCTGGCAATAAGCTCATTTTGCATGTGTTGATGACCAGATGTTTCTGGAGAGACCTTGTGGTTGAATCTAGGATTTCTGCCCAAGGTCATATAAACCAATTTTCGAATCGGTTGATTGACCTTGTAGCAGGGTGAGCCTGCTTGCTATGGCTGGTACACACCCTACAATATTGTCAAAACCAGACGGTGTCCACCTGATCCATAGACAAAAGACACTCCTGGTGTAAACAGAGGCTGGCCCACAGGTTGGTGAACTCCATCAACATCGCCTATAAAAGGGCTGGACAGCCACCCCTACTGTGACATGGCACTCTACGAGGAGGGTCTCCTTATTTTTGGGCATTATTTAGAGACGCCTCCAGGAATTCTGTGCTGCTGCTATTACTACCTGGACTTCACCATGCACATTCTCTAGCTTGTACAAGTGGCTTGAGTGCCGAGGTTATCTCTGAGCACTCTCAAGGATATTCATGTTCATGACATTGTTGGCATATGTTATCCGGGAGATTCCCACCCCTGGTAGTTAGGTGGGATGAACTAGAATTATGTAACTGTGCTTTTATGAACCCCAGATAAACCCAAAGGGTCCTTCTCATTTGAAAACAGCGCCAGCTCAGCAAGAAGGTTCCATTGAAAGATGGCTTTATCATGGTGGTATTTATTGTAAATACTGCATCATACGTCACTACATGACTTTGAAAGGTCTTGGCGCACACTCAAGAAGGCACCAAGGTGTCCCTGGCTGTCCCTAGTGGGTATCCAGGGTTTATATATATTACATACATAACATGCAGTGTTTTAAGGATAATGATAGTTAGGCATGCATTTTGAAATCTGATTGCCATGGGGTAATGAAATGTGTCAGTCAGTAATATATGCTGCTAAGTGGCTGTTCTGTTATAAAAACAACCAATCCAACAGTTACTCAGCCTCAGGCATTATTAAAGCTGGGATGTAGTGAGATTAAATGACCAAAGGCTCTCATGGGGGGGGCGGGGGGGGGGAGAGTTACACTGTTTTTTTTTATGCAGATACAAATTATACAAGCATCTCCCAGTTTCATTGCATTACTACTTGTAGTGTAAATTCTTTTGAGCTTTGAGTGATTTACACTGGATCCACAGTACTTTTTTTTTTTTTTTTTTTTTTTTTAGTATTATGATGTGTTTTAGTCTCATTCTGCTGTTCTGTATTAGAAGTGTTGTGTACTTTGGTGTGTACAGTTCTGCATGGTTTTAGCTGATGGAAGATGACTGTTCATGTAACTCATGTTCACTATTCATAGTAGTACAGGAACCCTTGTGTATGAATATTTGTAAGGTGTCATTTGTGCTCAGGTTATGCAGTTCCTCATGAAGTGACATCTGCTAACTGATAAACTACAAAACTGTGTTGAAACGCATCAAAATTTAGATTTTTGCTGTATGATTAACATAAAAAGATGGATATAAACTTACATCAGGTGTATATTTCTGGCTGTATGTGTTTTATCATTCTAAATTCACAGCACTATTTTGTGTCAACATCTGTCGTGTAACATGAGCACAAGTTGTGGAACAGTTGGCTGAGCTATCATTTGAAAAGGTGGTGTGTTTTTTATTTTTTATTATTATTTTATCATTAGCAGAATACAGAGTTATGAATGTGTATTCTGGTTGTTAACCTGTTAAAACTCTTAACTCTGTAGTGTTTTTAAAAGAATATCAAATGCTTGAGAAATAAATGAGTGAAGAATTGAACGCTATTATTGGACAATACAAAATCTTCCATTTTTTTCTGCTAGGTTCAGTGTGATCGCAACCACTGATTTATAGCAGCATATTGCAGAGGGGTATTTTATAGAAAAAAACACCCACAACAGTATGTCATATAAAGAATTTATTGTGTTGCTGTCGTCTATGGTTACAGCATCAGTAAATACTAGTCGGTCTGATCCAGAGGCTGGTCTGCATGGAAAGGCAGCAGATTACACAGATGACAGACAGATTCCTTGCACAATAGCAGTGTAATGTAATGTAATGTAATGTAATGTAATGCCACACCACTATCTGTATTTGCACTTAAACCTGAAGTGGATGTGGCTGAAAGCAGAAAGGTGAAAATATAAACAAACTAGTAGCCGAATTTAAACTAAGGATGACTGAATGAACACTGTAAATGCAGAACTCCACATGTTCATGTCCATGGAAGTGGATTTTGTTAGTAGCTTTATATCTAACTAATCACTTTTGCCTAGATCTAAATAAAAAAAAGTCCCTTTTTTTGTTGCGTCCCACAGACAATGTCCCGATTACACTCCAATAGTTTGAACCAGATGTTATGTTAAGCAATAGTGGACCTCCTATTCATATCTGTATTCGTATCGGTTTCAAACACTATCTGTTCATTCCGAATAATGTATTCATATTCAATTATAGCTCTATTGCACATTATATTTAATCTTCTCATTGTTTTTGTATTGGTTAATCACCTAACTGTCCATAATATGGGCAGTACCACTCACTTCTGCTTCAGAATGGACACAATGGACTTGTTATAAGTGTGATAATATGCATTTAGGATACAGGTCTTAATTTCCCAATGTCCGTATCACCTGGGAAAAGTACCACTATGTCTCTATACAACAATGAAACATACTGAACCCAGAAGGCTGTGAGCTTTTTCCATATAGCATAATGCACTCCACCTCTGTAATGTACAGAAGCTCTAAAAGGCCATGCATTATTATTTTTTTCTTTCTTGTTTTCTTGTCATCTCGCCTTAATTTTCTCACTATCTCGACATAAAAGTTGGTTACTCGTGATCTTGAGATAACAAAAAGCTGTTTTCTCACGCTTTCTCATGCCTTGTGACCGGGACTGGTGTTGCGTACGTGTTGGCGTCTCGCCATCACTATTGCAAATGTAATAATCGTCCACTGTTTCCCCATTCTCGAGTTTCGGACACTAATGTGGAAGTTGTCAATCACTGACAGACAGAGTTATTTCAGCTTGAGTGAGTCCCTGATCAAATTAAAAAACTAATTTGTTCAACCATGATGCTGCAGGATTGCTCTAAGCTTTTGCTGCCTCCAGAACAATAAAAACATTACGTCAAGTGTGCAGAAAAATTAAGTTGTGATAATAATGCATGGCCTCTTAGGGCTTCTGTAGTATTGTTACCATTAAATAATATTATACAACTCATTAAGTATTCACACAACTTTAAGGTAAGTAATAGGTAAGGCTTTATTTCCAGAAGAACATTTCTCTACAGTGAATTAAAGCATCCTGGGAAGGTTAGGTAAACGAGACACTGTACCTTTGCTTCTAAAGAGCACTTCATTTATGAACTACATGCACAACAGGGTTGAGCATCTTATTCAGTGACTAATACAATAGAGCAACATTTTCAATAAAAACCACCACAACCGAATAATACTAACCTTATTTTTAACTGATATATGTCAGTATTTTTTGTGCAAGACCTTCATTTCTTTAAAACCCATGGGGTAGGTTTAAATGACGGACCAAAAAAGACAGTACCCTACACACTGCTAATATTCCCTACAACTCGAAGGCTAAACAGGAGTCATTATGCAAATCTGATGAATACTCCAAGTAAAAACTATTTTAATGCAATTTCTAACCTAGAAACATTCCCGAAGCTACCAGTGAATTAACAGCAGGTTTGAAGATGTAAGGAAGTGAAAGCTGGCTAACAAATGGACACAAACGAATAGAACACAAGATTTTCTTGTTTACAAACTGATGATTCTGGCTTACATTTCACCTTTCAGTACAACCCCATGCCCTGAAGTCACTGTGTGGCATGTCTACATCTTCACTTTTATGTACATGGGAAATAGTAGCAATTCCAAATGGCATTTATGATTCAAATTACAGATAGAAATGAAAGCTACAGTGCATGTTTGTTTGTTTGTTTTTATGTTGTTTTGATAACCTGACATGAGTTGCCCTGGCAACCCTGTAATAGTTACTTTCAGTCCGAGCTGTCAGGAGTGTAGGGTTGGAATTGGCGTGAACTTAGTCTGTACATTATACCCCATCTCAGATACGTCAAATATCATATATCTCAACTTCAGACACAAAAGAAGTCCATCTACACACTGACTGGCAAGAGCCGTAGCTAATCAGACCGAGACAAACAGCATGAGGGTGTAAACAAACAGGAGTGAAAGCGTGAACTCCAGCGCTACACTGGAAGAGTAAAAGGCTTCAGGACTGATATTTTTTTGTTTTCTTTTCGTTTCTCGCTGAACAGAAAAGGCATATGTTTTCTCACATATGTATTCCCAGATGGTAAGTGGTAATGACTAACAGGAGAAACTGATGAGTTTCTCTGTATATTTGTATTTCAAACTTATTTATATCAGGTAAGTGAGAGTTTCTAGTGAGCGTTGTTTTCAACACAATCTGGTTCATGCCAAATGTTCTTGACAGGCCGAAGAACAAATACACGGATTACATGAGAAAATAATAGGTGACTAGTTCATTCTGTGGGACATGTACTGTTTATCACACCACAGAACGGGCACTGATACACGTTGGCAGCCCAGCGATGCACAGGCACGACTGCTTGATTAGGCAGTCTGTAAATGGCTGACAGCTGCTAAAATGCAAATTATTGCTGAGAGCTTTTGCTCTTTTCATATGGGACTCAGTAACTGTGACAGTAACACTGATGTGCACAAAAAAGTTACTTTCTTCTCATCACAAGTGTTGAATATTTTGGGTTGCTTCCTAAACTGCATACTACAATAATAAATAGCATGTCTCTACACTATCAGAGTCATTACTATTTCTTGTGCCTTGTGTTGTTTGGGACAAAGCCTTGAGTGCCATCTAAATGTGTGCACTCGTAGCCGTGAAATTAATTTGCATGTAGAGGAAGAAGTATGACCTAATGCTCAGCAGTAATGAGACTACAGTCAAATCATAGTCATATGAACAACAACAATAAAAGCTATACTACTAAAATATATATATATATATATATATATATATATATATATATATATATATATATATATATATATATATATATATATATATATATATATATAAACAATTCAATCACAAATCAATTTGGCACATACAAAGTAAGCATTTACAAAACCAAATATGCAAAGTCTCTCCACAAAATCCACAAAATAATTCACCTTTCTGCAATAATCACTGTAGAAGAATAACGATCAATATGAACTTCTCTTGTGTGCAGAAATCTGTCATTGAAATCATCATAAACATTCTGTGACTGAAGATAAACAGAAGACAGGTTAATAAATCTACATTACCAAAAAAAAAAGCCTAAATGCAAAACAGACTCATTTGGAAAGTAGTTAGTGAATCAGATCTCAATTAGGCAAATAAACTGTGACAATAAGCAACTTGGACTTTTCTTTGTGTTTCCTTTTACATGTGGATTCGAGTAGCATCTTTAATGATTGTGAAGTCGCCTATTGTTGACCTTTAGATTCACTGTAATTACACAAAGAAGCATCATTCCTATGTGGGACAGATTACATTCGTACCATAGAACACATTTTTTATTGAATTCACACACAAAGACTCGACAGTCTTTCAATACAGTAAATGAAATGTTTGCCATAGCTTGCAATTAAGTCCTAAAAAGTGTACCACGGGTAAAATAAGATTACATTCAAACAAATGCACAGGTCAAACAAGCACATGACTTAATGTGCACAAAAAGAATTAAAACTTTTTTTTTTTTTTTTAGCAATTATCAAAGTTAATTTATTTTATTTTTTTTAAATCCTATTAACAGTCCCATTCCTTCAGGGGTTTCAAACATTTTCTGTGCATCACTACTGTGACTGAATGCTACACTCTTTTGGGGGTGTTAAAGAGAGGCTTAAATGGGGGTGGGAGAGATCGGCACTGATTTCAAAAGTGTAACTTTATAACCTGCATAAATTACAGTATACAGTAAAAATCTGCCATTGTTAAAGTAACACAGCTTGGCTTGCTGGAAGCACTCTTTAAAACTGACAGTCGTGTTTTGACTATTTTGACAAGGTAACAAATAACAAAAATAGGTGCTATTGCAGGGGCACTGAATGTGTGTGCTCTGAAGGTTTATTTTCTCCCACACTGCATCATATAACTAAATCAGTACATAGAACATTATGAGAACTCAAAAGACGGAGCAAATCAATTCTCTCTAGTGGTACCTTCAGTCAGCAGACATAACAGCTCGAGATATTCAAAGCAGACTGAAATGTATGCAGCCAAACTACTGCCATGCAGATAACCGAACAATATGAATGTACAGACAAGCATCCATCCACATCCCTATTCGCTACTATACAAAAGCACACTGGAGGTAAACTGCTGATTAACTCGGATCCTGCTCGTATCTCCCCTTGATCATCATGTTCAGCAATGGACCAACCTGTCGAAAGAACAACAAAGTTACATTTCTTAAAACATCTATAGCACAGCTGACAGCTTACGAACTCAGCAAAATTCAGATTCCCAGAATAACAGCTTGATAAATTAAAATAATGCAAGAATTATAAGGAAATGCAAAGCAGCTGCAGCTTTTTGAAACCAGAACCACTGTTCCCGGGCTGAGTCTAGGTCGTTCCCAAACCCACATATGGGGTCACTTGAGTTACACATGGGGTTGTGAGCGAAAACACATCTCCTCTTTTGTTTAATTCAATTATTTTACAAATTAATATTAGAAATATTGAAGACAGATATTGTGTGCTAATATTTTCTATATTCACTATATTGACATACTGCACAAATGTAATTGTGTAGTTCTAGGGCTATGCCTCAAATCGCATTCTTATATACTATTCTAGACTTTTTCTAAGACAGAGACTGAGATTTCTAATCTAATTTTCTAGATTAGTAAATACTTTTGAATGTAAGGTCAGAGTTGTCCATCTGAGATGCAGCCCATGACAACAATCATGACAAAAGTAGAAAATTTCAAGAAAGACAGAGCTTGTCAGGGTGTTTAATATGTCACTGTGCATAAAATTGCTAAACATTTTACAATTTGACTTGTAAACCTGCTGGACTGGAATGTTTTGGCTCTGGTACGCTGTCTAGTGCTTCTAAATCTTCCGGATGTGCACAAGATACACAGCAAATGTGTGCACAATAACGCAGCTCGCGTTAACATTGCTTCTGTACGCGCACAAAAAGTATAAACAAGGCTGCTATTGAAAAATAATCCACACTGGTGGTGTGATATAACCAGGTGTGGATTATTTTCCTCTAAAGCCACAACACCTCCTGCTAGACTGCTAGTAAGATGGTGCAAGGAATATTCCTTTGGTTTTTAGTCATTTACTTTACACAGATGTATTTTAATGACATCATAAAAAATGTCAAACATTACAACAGTCCTATATTATAAATCTTGAATTTAAAAGAATGTAGGATGGTCAAGGCTTGAGGTTGCAGAAAATTCATAATGTCAGTTTGGGGTTGTTTGCTCAAAATGTCTGGGAACGCCTGGTTAGGTTCTGTCAGTGGAAAGACGGCAACATTTGTGAACATGTGCACTGCTCACACCAAACATGATGAACGTTATTTTATACCTTGAGGATGTGTACAAAGAAACTCTCATGTGGAAAAAAAAAAGTTTAATAGATTCCTGAACATGTTCAATTTAATTTTGCTTAAAAGCAGGTTAGCTACAAATATTTTTGTATCTAGGTTAAGGTCAAAAGACAGAAGGACCGTCTCCATGCACTGCTGAAGTGTTTAAAAATAGCAGGCAAAAACCACTATGATTGAATGCTCTACTTTTCAATACCTCATGTGGGTCCCCCAAGGCCTCTCCTAACATCTTCTCAATGTTCCTCATAATGGCCACCCTCTGATGGGCCTTCAGTGGGTATTCTATCCTCTTTGGAGTGGGTGCACCCTGAGAAGAACAACACAGGTATGTTTCACGTGTGATATGAGATCACACAATACAAAAGGCTCTCTGTGGCTGCACTGACATTACATGCAACTGTGAAATGAGTCTGTGAGCTTTGGGAGTAACAGGTTCTACAACGTGTGCATCCACGTAGAACCCGAGTCATGGTGGGTAAACGGAGAACTATGGTTCCTTTGAGCTTAAAAGGTCATTAGGAGATCATTTGGGAAAGTGCATTTAAAATATTCTTAGGTGTTTAATATGGTATGTTGATTCAGTTGCATTTGTAGCAGCTTTACAATCTTTGCAAGGATTCACTTGGCTTTATATGCACTAAATTAGAGGTGTCAAAGTCACATTCTGCCATATTTGTGAGCCCTTGAAGGGACATAATCTAAAGCTATTCATTTTCTAACATATTATTTATTCCCATTATTATTATCCATCATCTTAGCTAGGCTTGGAAAGTTTTATTTTTTTATATGACCAAAACTTTATGGACACCTGACCATCATACCCAAATACATCTTCCCCAAATGGTTGCTACGAAGTTGGAAGCACACAATTGTATAGGATGGCTTTGTATGCTGCTATAGTATTACAACTTCCCTTCACTAGAATTAAGTGGACCAAATCTGTTCCAACATGACAATGCCCTTTTGCAAAGTGACACACATGAAGACACTGTTTGCCATGGTTGGTGTGGGAGAACTTGAGTGGCCTGACAGAGTCCTGACTTAACTATCTTGTATGAGGGGGTCTGTGGACCAAAAAATCTAGCTGCAGAATCAGCATGCATATAAATACCTTGTACCAGAAGTTGACGGTGATAGTTACTCCTCCATTTAACAGGGACTCAATGTGATGCCACCTGCATTATTAAACAGAAAGATTGACTCAAGTCCTATTCAACCTAAAACCAAAGTTTGTAAAGTATTTTGGCTGAATTCTAACATCACATTTTTTTCACTCCGCAGAGAGAAAAAGAAAAAAAAAAAAAACCTCTTATCTGGGAAGCCATGTTTAGGATTTAATATCTCCAGAAATTCATTTCATTGTCCATTGATATGACACGGATTTTCTTATAGATCAATAGTTAAAAATCTATTACAAATTTAAATGACAGAACATACCACTTGGAATTCAATAGTACTTCATAAAATTATTTATGACTAAATCAAGTTTAAATCAAGCTAAGTGCCATATTTTATATATATATATATATATATATATATATATATAAATAAATAACCACATACACCTGCACACACACACACCCCCCCACACAACTGATTAGCACTTCTTACCAGTACATAGGAATGTACAGCACATCGCCTGGTCCAACAACAGCCTCATATCCAAAGGCATTTTTAAATTTGGGAAACTTTTCATAATCAGGGTTTTCAAAATCAACCTACAATGCAAAGAACATGCAATTAAGAATCATTTTGTTTATGTTCCTATACTATAACATACTTCTAAAATCAAGGATTGTAGAACACTAAAAGCAGTGACTAACTTTATAAAAAAAAATAAAAATAAAAAAGATTATAACCATTGGTGTTTGCTCATAGCAGCATTGGTAATAATGAAACATTTCTGCATGGATAATAAATTGTCTTATAATTCTTCTTGGCCAGAAAGTGTTGATTCATTTTCTATAACAGCATCTCTGATAGTACTTCCAGATGCAAAGCAACTCTCAAGTTTATAATGCGCTCGTTCTAATGCCCTAGCGTTTCTATAGTCATAACCCGTATGGTGGACATGCCACATAAGCAGATTTATTATTTTATTTTATTTTTTAATTGTCATTATTAATACTGTAAAGTGTTCTGTACAGAGGTTTACAGTAAGTCTACCTCTGTATGGTATGGTAACAGGAAGTAACTTATTTTGTGGATGTTCTACAACATTACACAGAACTATAAAGAGATATTATTTTTATTAATAAATAATACATTTAAAAGTGTTAGCATTGACAAGTCCTTGTGGTAAAAGAGGAATTAAACATTTTGTTATTGGAAAATAAGCAGCTTCTGGGTGGTAATGCACATCACTGAACTGTTAATTATTTTCCTATAACAGCACATACCATTGTGCTTAATTCCTTAACATAATATATAACAAAAACAAAAAAATGACATCATCCTTACTACTGAAGTAGTAGCAGCAATACCTGGCTCTGCCTGTCACATGGGTGATGAACAGGGTAAGGGTAGAGACACTCAAACTGGTCTGGTGGGAAAAGGATGCATCTCTTGTAACCTTTGATTTGTGCAAAGAAATTCTGCTGCTCGTCATAATGTGCTGGCGTCACGTTGCCTTTTCAATGAAAGAGAATTAGAAGCATGCAAGAGAACACAGCAGAGACAGACGTTAAAATCATTCAGGCAATTAAAAAAAAGAAAATTAAATATTAAAGCAGCGTTGCTACAGTAGGTGGATGTCTACTAAATGGCTGGCTATACCCTATGATCTGATGTTGTACCTTCCATGCCTATGAGGAGCAGGTTTGAGGTTAGCTGCCCCCAGTTTTGCTGGGTTTGCTGTTTGTTGATCCAGTTCCAGTTGAATCCCAGAAAATCCACGACAATTTTTCGCCCAACCGTGTCATTTAAGGTCTGCTGCAAGTATAGTCTAAAAATCAAACAATGTCGTTGAATACATAGGTCACAGAAGTTATATACATATATATGAAAAACACAGACTGTAGCCCATATTTTCATCAATGAAATGGAACCACCAATAGGACCTCTAACCAGATATTATATGGGTGGGTGACTATTCTCAGCACAGCAGTGACACCGATATTTTGGTAGCATGCTTGTGTGTACGCTTTATCAGACACAGCAGTGCTGTTACGTCTGTACAATTGTACACTTACTGGCCAGTTTATTGCATACACCAACCTTGTATGTGTGCAGTTATAACCTCTAGCTTTTTCTATACACAATTTGTGTAATCCATCATGTAGCCCATCATTAGTGGTTAGTGTCCGACCACAGGACTTCTGGATGATTTTGGTTGGTAAATTGTTCTCAAATGAGCAGTGACCTTGTTTAAAATCCCCAACACCAATGGGGCCAGAACCCATATAATATCTGATCAGGAGTTCTTGTGGTGGTGTGATTCCTTATATAGACAGCGTAGAGGCTGGCTGAGGACACAGTCAGTACCTATGGGCCTACCTACAACATCTACATGATGCACCTATAAAGTTGAGTGCACATACAAGGTACATGTATCTAACACAAACTGGCATCTCAGTGAACCACCTTGTGCATTTTTTTTTAAATCAGTAAATCAGGTGTCTTGAAAAGGGATTTAATCTTTAAACTACAATACAATACTTTTCCATTAAAAATTTGCCAACTCAATGGAAAAGTACACACAGTGGCCAGATAATGTTCCATATCAAATGTAAATTTGGCAAACCATATAGTCCAACTAAATAAGGAGTCATCAATGATCAATGACCAAGTTGAAATCCATCTGTCATAGTGTACACTACATGATTAGCACTAACGTTCTTATACCAGACAATTCGGTTCAGACCGTGTTTGAGCAATTCTGGAGAGCACAATTTAAAATCTACTTTAAAAATTCATACAGGACAATGTGAGGAGACAAAGTGAGAACAGCGACAAAGCAAAAAGAGTTGTAATAGTGTGCACTTGGAAGCTTTTACAGTAAGTTACAGCAAGGTAAACCCTAATCAGGACAATGGTATACATAAACTTATTGCCTAAGCAGGTGGTGTAGCAAAGAAAGAGCACTCCATGTCCTAGTCCATTTTACCAAAAGAAACATGGAGTGTTGCCCTGTATATAAATGAGAATAAGGTGACTCGACAGAGATTAATTGTGAAGGACTAAACACTAACTAAAGGAAAGACTTTCCGAATAAAATATAAGAACATAACACTTGAACGTAAACAAACACAAAGTAGTAAAATATATAATGATCATTAGTGATTATTATAATATAATATTTTGATTGCAGGTCGATAAATATTTTATGGCTGAATGCAGCATCGAGCTGAGTGGAATAGTTCATATCATCATATTCCCTGAGCTCAGGCAAAATGATGCCAAGTGTTGCTTGAGCCAGACGACGATGAGAGGACACATATTGCTAACATTAGACCACTGAGCTAAAATTCAACCCACACAGGCACATGCTGCATTATATAAAATGGCAAGCTACTGGCAATGATCACAAACCACCATTTAACTGCTGTACTGGAGTACATATATATAACATCCAAGAACTTGAGTTAAAGCTATGAATGAATATCTTGTTAATAATCTTCTCTCTAATATTGAGAGAATATGGTTTTATTTTTCCACACATCAAAACAACATGTCTAACTAAGGCACAGTTGTGAAGTTAGCGCATGAGGAGGTCTGTTATTTCTGCCTGTTACCTGGCCGATGCCCGGCAGTGATTTTATTTCCTCGATAGGATTTCATGCATCTCAACATGTTCCACAACATTGCACCCCTGCTGTTAGAGCTATCTTGAATCAAAACACGTTGAACACTTTTTTTAGCCACCATTTGTGTTGATACAGGATAAGTGATTCATTAATACAACTTACCTCTGTGTTCCATCCAGCGCCTCTGATTGGTGCATCTTTTCTACGAACTCGGAAAACTTCATCTCTATTCTGCGTGACTTTGGCACAAAGTTCTCAAAGTTTGACATTTTCTTCTCATCATAATATAAGAATCTGTGGTTTTCAGAAATGTACACAGAAAAGTCCCCATTGCCAATGTTCTCTTGCAAGTAACTGATGTCCCATTTGAGTGCTGGATAAACCAAGTTGGTATCTGTTAACACAACAGGTTCCTATGGAAAAAAATGGCAGAATTACTATGCATTCATGTAAACATTCAATTCAATTCAATTTTATTTGTATAGCATTTTTAACAATAGACATTGTCCCAAAGCAGCTTTACAGAAATAAAAACATGTACAGATGGTATGGATTTTTGGTTATTTTGGACTCAATATGCCAAGAGTCAGTTGTAATCCTACATAGTTAGCAGCACTAAATGACTTCTAAATCCCTAACATTTAACAATAAGTAACATGGTCAATCCAAATACAATCACAATATGAACAGTGGTGTTCCAAGCTAGATTAGCCTTCATTTACACAACCATCTCAACATCAGTAAAATCCTGGAGGAGTACTCCAAGATGAAAGCTCACTAGGTAAGCCAGACTTAGCGTCCCATCCAAAAGTACTGGAACAGCAAAGCCTATTAATTTGCTTGTTACGCACCAAAGACATTTGGGTTTGAGATCAAAAGATGGATATGAGACAATAGTTTAGGCTTTGCTAGAGATATATCTCCTTGCAGTTCTTGCCTGATTTCCCACAGAAGCAAAGCTTGGTTGAGCCTGGTCAGTACCTGGATGGGAGACCACCTGGGGTTAAAATAAGGTTACTGCTGGAAGTGGTATTAGGGAGGCCAGCAGGGGGTGCTCACCCTGTGGTCTGTGTGGGGCCTAATGCCCCAGTATAGTGACAGGGACACTATACTGTAAAAACAGCAACGTCTTCTGAATGAGATGTAAAATGAAGCTCCTGACTCTCTATGGCCATTAAAAATCCCAGTATAGATTCATATTTTGATTTCTCGTAAAGAGTAAGGGTATACCACAATGTCCTGGCCCTTCTCCATCATGGCCCCCTAATAATCCTCATCCCTGAATTGGCTACTTCAATCTCTCCTCTCCACTAATAGTTGGTATGTGGAGGGCATTCTTGTCACTGTGGCTGCAGGTGCATCATCCAGGTGGATGCTACACACTAGTGGTGGTTGAGGAGATTCCATCCTCCCCAATACTATGTAACGTGCTTTGAGTGTCTAGAAAAATGCTATATAAATGTAAATGTAACTAGGATTTATTTTGCAGGCCATTCCAAGTTGTTGTATTGCTCAATATTTGTGCAATGACTCATTGATTTTACCACTTTTCTCAGTTTCAAAACGGCTTGCTTTTCTCCCATCAACAGCTCTCTGGTCTTCATGTTGGTTTATCCTTTTTAACAACAAATGCAGTCTTCAAAAGGTGAAACTGAAGGCTAAAAGCAAGCATAGATGTTCAGAGCTATTTATTGTTTAAACAATCAATCTATCAGGACACATCTGGGTAACAGGAAACACCCGTCAGGCACATGTTCCAATATTTTGCTTGTCTACAAATTGGGTGCTCTGATAAATGTGCCATGTTCTGTCATTTAACAGATATACATATAAATACCAGGAAATAAAAGCTGAAATTCTAAACTCTTCTCATATTCTGATCTCAAACCCAAATGTCTTCAGTCTACAGCGAAGACAACCGAATTGGCCTTTCCGTTCCAATAGTTTCAGAGGGGACTGTATTTCCACCAGCCCAGCTAATTATCAACTTCAGGTCCATGAAGGAAGCTAATCATAAGCCTTCTTCAGTTACTATTATAGCGTGTTCCTCTGGATAAACCTGCACTGTGTATGGCTAATGCTGAAGCTCAGATTCTGCAGTTGTTTTGGACAAACCGAGTGGCATCAAGGTTCCAGCAGGATAAAACAAAGTGTCTAATAAATTACTACCAACTTAACCCATCTATGATTACATTACATTTTGCCACTAAAGTTCAGATAAATGAAATTTCTGTACTTGTGGTAATGTCGGAACTGATGTAATCTGATGGCTGATTCCGATTAGTAATTTAGTAGCCTTGAATTCACATGTACCATACACAGTCCTACCCAGCTCAACTCAACCAGAAGAAAAAAGAAATCCATCACTCTCTTACCTGTGAACATTGTTCTTTCTTTGCTCATTTCATTGCTGCTTTGTAAAACCATCATTTCAATGGAATAACTACTGCACACTTGTTGGATAACACCATATTAATTTGATATAATTACAAATTTACTTAAATCAAGAATGTATTATGTCTGGGTAGTTGATAGTAGTTTTGCTCATAATGGACTGATCATTTTAAAATGTTTTAAATCATGTTTTCTTGAGAATTCTACAGCTTCTAGAGCTTTATTCATACTTATGAGTTTATTTGTAATTAGTTCTTTATAATCTTTATAGAGTTTATTGAGCAATAACTACTCTCCAGGATAAGTTGCTCTATGTATACAGGCTTTAACTGACATTTTATTGTTTCTGCAGTTGACTGTTTGGGGCTGCTTATATGCATGAGCCCCGATCACTACAGCCAGACTTCACTCAGCAAAAACAGGTCATACATAGTGGAACACACTGAACAGGGAGTCACTTGTTTTCCTAGCTTAAGTGAAGCTATATCAGACAAGCATTTTGTACTGGCTCGCTTCATGAAATACCCCCTGGCTCTACCATGCCCATTAATATTAATGCAATATATACATATTACAATAACCTAAATCAAACTCTTTTGAATATCTGCTAACTACAGGTAGGCCATAACCCTTACATCAGCCTCCTATTTTCATCATGAACCATCAGTTACATAAGCCACTTAAAAACACACCTCAGTTCTATTCAGACGGGATTCAATTTACATAGAGACCTGGAGTAATTCCATCATTTGCAGGTTCTTCACCATGCTTATATTATATTTCCATCCATGGCGATCAGCCGTGTCAGTGGGTTTTTTTTCTCCTCCCCTGAGGAAATCAGAGACCAAATGACCTACTGTTTGTCCAGCTCCACAGTCATCTGATAATTTTAGTCCTGTCTGGGTAGATACATCAGTAATTTTGCTAGCAGATGCTGGCTCTTAAATTTCTGCTGCTACTCTCTGTATTTAATCACCTAGCATGCGTATCCCCTTCCCCAAATCACAAAAAGAATAATGTTTTGCAGGAGTCTCAAAACAACTTACTTGGTATGGGTCATAACCTAATTTCCATACTACCTACATTGGGAGCCCATAAGCAGGACAAAGAAAATACAATCACAAAGGCTGATGGCTGATCAAAGAAGCTATTATAATGCCAGCTATAGTTAACATTAAGTAACATTTTGTTTACATTTAATGTTTTGCTTTCTAGAAATCAATGAATAAGCAGCTATAAGTCTGTAAAGTCCTTAATCGTCTAACACTGTCAGATTAATAACCATGACCGTATTACTGGCATTACAAGTGAAATTAATCACATACTGATAGTTTTGTGAAAAATAAAATTAAATCTTCATGCCCGTATTCATTCAAAGTTTATATTTTCAATACTTCAAAGTAGCAAACATTCCAGTGTTGTAACTTTCAATATGTCCTAGTTTTTACAGACTAACATCATGTTCAATTCTATTTTATTGACTTGTATAGCTCTTTTCACCATAGACACTGTTACAATCACATCAAGGGTTGCCATCATAAATGGGCTATTTAGCAAAAGTGTTTTCAAATTGTCTGTAACCTACTTTTACAAAAGCTTGAAACACACAACTGTGTTCAGAATAAACATATGGTGTTAAACACAGAATCACAGGCAAAAGGAGGCTTCCTGTTAAAGGAAAGCCATTTGGGGGAAATCAGTAAACTCACATTTCAAGGCTATTGCCATTTTTATTACATACATCTTATTATGTAAAGTGTATACACTTAAGCTCCTAGAAGCAATCTAACAAGGCAACTACAAAACTGGACACATTTATTATTTATTTTTAATGCAAGTGTAAGGATCTCGTACACAAGTGTGCCATAGCAACATTTTGAATCTATCTGAAATGAAAATGAAACTGTGGTTACCCGAACCCACACCCATATATGCTCACATTCAGACAAATGACTTCTTACCACATAACATTTAAAAATATAATAATAAGAAGAAGAGGAAGAAGAAGAAGAAGAAGAAGAATTATTGTGATCTTTAGAACATATTTTGGGCTTGGTTTTGTGACAATATACTCTGTTATAAGATTTCTCATCTTAGCGATATATATTGGCTGTAACATTACTGTTAAGCTGCCTGCATGGTAGATAGTGGCAGTGCGCAGGAAGGCGCTGGTGCGCGCGCGCTGTGCGTGTGCTACGTGACTGCAGGAACGTGCCGTTTTCAGCTGAGCCAGTCTGAGCCATAAACACCACATACACGGAACAGCCGAACCGAGGCTTCAAGCGACACATTATTTTGATGGGAATGCCGGCTCTTTTTGGTGAGTCACATCATTTAGTTCAGCTCACCAAAAAGAGTCGATACTTTCTGCTCCCAATTGGCTCAGTGCCTTATTTTCTACCCCGGACAAAACTAACTGTGGTCGAAATCTTACTTTACCTCCTAATTAACAAAAAATAGCATTGCTTTGCATTGTTTTATCTTTTAACCTAAATCATAAAGACACTAGAAATGTGCATTGACCAAACCAGCAGTCGTCCTTGCGTTGTTTTTGTGCCATGTGGTTCACTGTGAACATTTATTTCAATCAAAGAAAAAGATATTTCAAAAATGGGTCATTTAAAACGCCAACCCCACATTATCCTTAAAAACTTACTCTGCCTCTTACACCTCTACTCTGCGCACTGTGCTTTTCTAAAACTAAATTAAAAATCTTGTATGGTAGCACTACTTGTATTGTTCTCCGCTTGATATATCGCTTTGCTTGTATTTCCTCATTTGTAAGTCGCTTTGGATAAAAGCGTCTGCTAAATGAAAACATGTAAATGTAGTTATGCGATTCGGCTCTCAGCGTTCACCTAAAAGAGTCGGTTCAAAGATCCAACTCGTTTTCGAACAACACATAAACAAGCACGTTAACAAGACAATCTGTTGTGCTGACAGCCAGCATTTCCGACTGTTGTTGATAAACACACAACCGTACATGAAAGCCACTCAGACCTCAGTAACACACAGAGTACGGTTTTCTACAAACCGGTTGGTATGACGTAAAAGGTGTGTGTTTGAATTGAAGTACAATTCAATTCAGGTTTATTTGTATAGCGCGTTTTACAACTGACATTGTCACAAAGCAGCTTTACAGAAATATATAAGTTTCCAATCTAAATGTTAAATTGATAAATTTGTCCCTAATGAGCAAGCTAGTGGCGACCGTGGCAAGGAAAAACTCCCTGAGAAGAAGTAAGGAAGAAACCTCAAGAGGAACCAGACTCAAAAGGGAACCCATCCTCATCTGGGTAGACTGAAGACTCGAGAGGTGAACTAATCATTTCTGTTTCCGGGGAACAGACGTGACAAAAGAAAGAACGGCTCGGATCAGGAGGTGAGGTGAACCAACAGACTACATAGCCTGAAGACCTAACGCTAAACTATTAATTAATCATTTCTGTTTATCATAATTCGGCCATGGTTGCATTAGCCTATGGTTGTTTATGTTTGTTTATATATATATATATATATATACACACACACACACATACACAGGTTATTAAGTACTAGATGTGTTGGGGAATTTAACATGTAACATTTTAATTATATGCTGCTGAAATTAACGAAATGACTCGGGAAAAAAGATTCGTTCATTTTTCTGAACGAGATTCAAAGATCCGAGTCAGTAAAATGATCCGAACTTCCCATCACTAGCCTCCAAGCCACGAGGACGGTCCAGGCTCACTGCTCTCTCAGTATCTAAAAGCTTTGATTATATCAGTGAGGTCACGTGACTCGGGAGCGTGCTGCTGACCAGAGCTGCATTCTGTACTTGAACTAATAAACTGCGGAGGCGTGGCACCAAGTTCCAGACTCCAGTAAGAGTTTTACAGCTTACAACCTTAGCACGACTAAAGCCGCTGAGCACATATACAACTAATACACAATATATCTCATTATGCGCAATTACACCTGAATTCATGTTCCAGACTACAAGTGAAAGTGTAGTGAACTGTGCTACTCACTCACAAGCATGCCATTTAGCTAACTACTATAAACATACACGCATGATGGAGAGCTACAGCTCTGTTACAGCGACTATTAATCAATGTAAATACAGTTTCTTTCCTATTCGACGTTAGTTATGGAAAACTATAACGGAAAATAAAATATTGAAATGAAATATATTACTGCCGAGCCGTCTGAAAGAGGTACATGGGATCCTTTGTGGACGCAAGATGCATAGTCATGACTCCAGCCGTGAAAACATTTTAGCTATGATTAGTGTTAAAAAAAAGCGTAAAACATGTTAAAGACTAATTCCCAGCTAACATATCAACATGGCACGGTGTTAGCTAGCGTGTCTGTTTACTTTCAAATCAAAACCAACGCTAGGAATGACTTAGCAAGCTAATAGTAATAGTTAGCTCTCCACATACCCAGTTAGTGTACACTACTTTAGGTATATAAAAAGACAGCATTACCTCATTATTGATTAGGATCTCTGCTCGGGGGTCCGTATGAGAAAGACGTGGGATTTGTATAGTTTGGAAAGGGTATTTGCGAAACTGAGAGTCAGTCCAACCTGGATCATGAACACCTGAGAAAGGGTTAGCTGCATCGGGAGATGTGGGCTCAGCTTCAGCCACTGTTGTTGTGGCCATTTCCTCCGTCTCAGTCTCTCCGTGTGGGTGATTGTCCTTGCAGGCGACACTGCGTTGTTTTCCTGGTATGTGGTAAGAAGTTGATAGCAGCTGAGCGAACTGGAGCTGCTGAAGTATCCGCCGACAGTCTCTGAGCTGGGCAGCAGCACACTGCGCCTCGCCGTGTGTCAGGAGCTCGGGTTTGTTTGGCACCGGTGACGGCGCTGTGTTTTCTGTTCCGGTTGTGTGAAGCCACACACAGTGACCCATGTCCTACAAACAACTACACACTACTCTCACTTGTACAGACCGATAAATTATTCAAAACCTCCGTTTCCTTTCAGTTTTTGTAAGATTATTTGTAAATATTAACTCTTCGACAATTGCAAGTATGCGCAAGCAATTGTGTGTAAGGTCTTTTTTTTTGAAAACGTAAGAATGCGTTATTAAGTGCAGCCTGAAAAAAAATAACGAATCCCTAACACATTTACAATAATTGGGTAAATTGGATTCAATATATTATTATAATTAAGAGGCCCAAATAGCGTTAATAAACTAAATAAGAATGTATATAACCATTTTAAACTGTTTTATTTTAAAACGGACACAATATGCGCGCATCCCAAGGTGTGAAAAGTGATTCACTAATGATTCATTTTCTTTCGATTCTTTTAAACGAATCGGTCAAATTGAACCGCAACTAGTGATTGGAAGTTGGGATCATTTTACTGACTCGGATCTTTGAATCTTGTTCAGCAAAATGAACGAATCTTTTTTCCGAGTCATTTCTTTCATTTCAGCAGAATATAATTAAAATGTTACATGTTAAATTCCTCAACACATCTAGTACTTAATAAACTATACAAATAAACTATAGGCTAATGCAACCATGGCCGAATGATGAGAAACAAATGATTAATTAATAGTTTAGCATTAGGTCTTCAGGCGATGCAGTCTGTTAGTTCTTTCTTTTGTCACGTCTGTTCCCCGGAGACAGAAATGATTAGTTCATGTCTCCAGTCTTTGGGTACGAGTCGTTTGTTCTTCCTGAGACTACCCCATAGGCTGAATGCAGTAGGGCTGTGATGTGATGAACAAACGACTCAAACCCAGAGACTCGAGAGATGAACTAGTCATTTCTGTTTCTAAAAATCAAAACCTGAAATCTCTCATTTATATGTATTCATACCCTTGGCTAAGGCATTGTACACTGAGCTCAGGTACATCCTGATTTCTTTGATTATCTTGAGATGTCTCTAGAACTTGCCTGGCGTCCACCTGTGGCAAATAAAACTGATTGGGCTTGATTTAGAAAGTCACACACTTGTATGTATAAGGTCCTGCCAGAGATGGAGACTCGAGTCTGCGACTTGGACTCGAGTCGCACTTAAGTCACAAAAAAATGACTTGCGACTTCACTTGGACTCATGAACAACTGACTCGAGACTTGATTTGGACTTGAAGACAGACTTGTGAAAAACACAAGTCATATTTATTTGGCATTCCCGATTAAGTACAAAACTGTTTCCACGTCTGGTTCAGAATACTGTAATTGCTGCCAAAGGTGTTTCTACAAAATACTGAATAATGGGTCTTAATACTTATCTAAATGAGATTTCAGTTTTGATTTAAATGGTAAATGGCACACTTATATAGAGCTTTACACTGTCTCATTCACCCACACACATACCACTGGTAGCAGAGATTCCACGCAAGGCGCTAACTTGCCATTGGGAGCAACTTGGAGTTCCGTGTCTTGCCCAAGGACACTTCGGCATGTGGAGTCATGTGGGCTGGGAATCGAACCGCCAACCCTACGCTTAGAGGACAACCCACTCTACCACCTGAGCCACAGCCGCTCTGTAATAGATTTACAAACATTTCTAAGACGTTTCATTTTGTTATTATGGGTTATTGTGTGTACATTAATGGCCAAAAAGTATATAAAGTAAATAAATCCCGTCCGCTGAAATACTTTCCAAATCCGCTGTAAATGGTGGGTAACCTACAAAAAATGTGTGTGCCATTTGAAAGGCACATATTCAAACTTTCTTGATTAAATTAGCTTGTGTGTGTGTGTGTGTGTGTGTGTGTGTGTGTGTGTGTGTGTGTGTGTGTGTGTGTGTGTGTGTGTGTGTGTGTGTGTGTGTGTGTGTGTAGACATGTTTGTATATCTGGCCGTAGCTTTAATATCTAGGCATAGCTTTAATGAGGCATAGCTTTAATAATCATGTCAGTGGTCCATGGTTCTCAACTGAAGTAAAACAGCAAAAATAATTTTATTTTATTTCTTTCTTTCTTCCTTCTTGTAGCAGCAGCAGCAGCTTTAGAAAGAGAGCAGGAACCATCCTGTTCAGGTACAAAAGGTCTACCAGTTCAAAACTGGTTGAATAAAATATTCTTATGATCGGTTATATTGTTATTGTAGATGCTAGATGGATAATGTTTGAAGTAATCAATTTGGCACATAATACAGAATTAGTCGTTTGTTTTGGTAAGTTCATCATAAAGCACATGCAGGTGTGTTAAAAGGGAAGGGTTCAGAGCTCAGTCAGCACAGTAAGCACTAATACAGCTGATGAAGGTCATTTGTTCAAAATGGCCTGTTTTTGTGAAACTATATATATACCGTATATGTATGTGTGTGGCCTGGACCCAGATTCCTGGCCTGAATTATAGTGCTGGACTGGCCCTGACTTATATATGCAGCTTTTAGTGGTGAATCAAAGGAATCAAAGCTCAGATCATTCAATTCCCTTTCAAATAGAGTTCAAAATAATCCAATAGGTCATTTGAGCTATAATGTCCATGGCAAAACTTTTGTCCAAAACACACACAGTAATAGCGCAAACTACTGATTATTTTTATACTCCATGAGTGTGACTCGAGCTATCTGAGTTTTGATTCACCATTCAGAACAATGTCCACAAACATTGTTCAGGCCACAGTCTAAGCTTTCTGCTACTGCAGACCTGCATTCAATGTTTTATACTATTATTGTTACTATGTGTCTGTATAATAACCTATTTTATACAGATACATACACACACACACACGCACGCACACACACACAGTGGGGTCCAAAAGTCTGAGAGCACTAGTGAAAATGCTTCTGCTTGGCATTCTTTTTCAGTTTAACACAAAGGTTTTCATTACAAATTATATTATCCGTAAAAACCTGTGAAAAGTAGAATCTTTATTTGACATGAATTTAATAATCTCTTAGTTTTTGTCTCCTTTTTGCTTTAATGACAGTGTGTACTCGAGCTGACACACAAGTTCTACAAGTAAAACCTGATCTATACATGATAGATCTGATCCATTGGCGTGTCATCTGAACACGTTTCAATGGAAGGAATAAGACTCCCATAAAATCTGACCTTTTGTACAAAGGAGTCAATATGGTCAACATTGCAAATTAGCTTACATTTAAATAGTGGCCTAGAAATTGTACAACATCTTGAATACTGAATAGTCAAGATGTTTTATGTTTCCTTTTTTGTTTTAGAATTTTCTGTTTATTTCCAATTTTATATATATATAAAAAAATGAATGCCTGTATGATATGCAGACATAAGACACAACTTCACAACAGTTATATTAAGTGGTGAAAGTCATTAAGATTTTAAGTAGGAGCATTTAAATAGGAGTCTGATATAGCCACATTATCAATAGCTTCATCAGTTCACCAGCAGATGGAAGTGTAGCACCACTCTCACCTCCTCATATAATACAGTGGATAAAAAAATTCTACACACCCCAGTTAAAATGGCAGATTGTGCTAAAAAAAAATGAAATCAAGATATATCATGTCAGAGCCTATACCTTTATTGTAAAATTTTAACATATTAATTAAAGTGAAAAACAATAAGAATCATTTTAAGGAGGGAAAATTAAACAATTACCCGGTTGCATAAGTGTGCACACTCTTAAACATACTTAGTCGAAGCATCTTTAGATTTTATCACAGCATTCAATCGTTTGGGTAAAAGTCAGTAAGGTTGGCAAATCTTGACTTAGCAAAATTTTGCCATTCATCCTTGCAAAAGCATTCTAACTCTGTCAAATTGGCTGAACATCTCCTGTCCACAGCAGCTCTTCAGGTCACCCCACAATCATTTTTGATTGGATTTAGGTCGGGACTCTGGCTGGGCCATTCTAAAACCTTGAACTTTTTTTGCTGAAGCCATTCCTTTGTTGATCTCGAGGTTTCCTTTGGGTCGTTGTCATGCTGAAAGGTTAACTTCATCTTCATCTTAAGTGTTTTAGTAGAAGACTTAAGGTTTTGTGCCAAAATTGACTAGTATTTGGAGCTATTCATTAATCCCTCCACCCTGATTAAAGCCCCAGTTCCAGATGAAGAAAAAGAGCCCCAAAGTATGATGCTGCCACCTCCATGCTTCCCTGTGAGGATGGTGTTCTTTTGGTGATGTGTTGTGTTGTTATTGTTTTTTTGTGCCAAGCATATCTTTTGGTATTATGGCAAAAAAAGTTCAATTTTGGTCTCATCCGACCATAACACATTGTTCCACGTGGTTTTGGGAGATTGGATGTATTATTATTATTATTATTATTATTGGTTTTTGGCTTCCGTTTTGCCACCCTAACCCCGTAGCCCAGAGATATGAAGAATTCAGGAGATTGTTGTCACATATAGAGAGCAACCAGTACTTGCTAGAAATTGCTGCAATTCATTAAATGTTATTGTACCAGTACTTGCTAGTAATTGCTGCAATTCTTTTAATGTTATTGTAGGCCTCTGGGCAGCCTCCCTGACCAGTTTTCTCCTGATCTTCTCATTAATCGTAGAGGGATGTCCTGTTCTTAGTAGTGTCACTGTCATGCCATTTTTTCTCCACTTGTTCATTATTATCTTTACAGCGTTCCATGGTATATCCAATGCCTTGGAATTTTTTTGTAACCTTCTCCTGATATTTTATAACATTGAGATCCTACACCTGCTTTGTAAGCTCTTTGTGATTCATGGCTTTTCCAGTTGGATGTTACCAAGAAGATGTCAGTAAAATCCTATAGGAACATCTGTACTTTATTTGGGTATAATCAGTCATTTTAATCGATGGTATGCATACTAATTACTATTTAACATGAGTTTGAATGTGATTGGTTGAATCTGAACACTGCCACTTTCCCAATTATAGGGAATGTGTCAGTGTGCATACTTATGCAAGCTGGATTTTGCAAGTTTTTTGTTTTTATTTTTTTCCCCCAATATAAATATCAAGTGTTTGTCACTTGATATTTATATGTTGAAATTTCACAATAAAGATGAAAAAGGTTACATGATTTAAGAGAGTTAAAAAAAATTACATCACAAAAACCTACCATTTTAACAAGGGTGTGTAGACTTTATATCTACTGTATGTATGGGCCTCTATTCAAGTCTAAAGTTATGTGTAGTTTCTGCAGATAACATTCAAAGCTCACACTTCAATAGTATGCTAAATGTTTTCATCCTAGAATCTAATTATTAAACCTAGTAAGACCCTAAGATCACAACTGCTCTGCTATGTATTATATTGTACATACTGTGTTTGGATTATATCCTGTCTCTTGTATAACTCACTTGAACAAATGTAAATCACATAGTGTGAGCACCGCTGAGATGGTCAAAAAGGCCACAGTACTACTATAAATACTTTCAAATAGGGAAGAAAGAAATGAACTAGCTTACTTCCTTAAGCAAGTCATATTAATTATTTCTGAGCAAGAATCTTCAGCACTTGTGTCATTGTTTTCTCTCAGCACATCCTACTGACCCTAACTCGCTCTTGGTGCTGTGTGTCCAAAGCTCCTAAGCCACAAATCCCATTAGTCAAGGTTTTACAGAACTATTAAATGTAATTTTCCCATTCTTTTTTAGGTTGTATCATCACTTCCCTTGATGAAAGAAAATTCCCTCTCTTAATTGTGTTTATATTTTCCAGTATAAATGGGAAAAAATGTGACTTGACAGCAAGTGATTTGCTAACTGATATGTAATTTCTATAGTCATACATTTCATATTTTTCCTGTACAGCATACATATATTTAAAAGTCTCTTTAAAATACATTAGCGTTTCATTTTTTTATTTTATTTTCTTATATTCAGTAGAACACATTTCCCAGAAAAATGAGTCATGAAGTATAATTTCTGGTTCACTGACATCGGACATGCTCACTGATCATCCGAACCATGTGAGCAGATTTAGATCTATGTGTGTAGAGCTCCTAATCTTCAGTTCCTCTTATAAAACATTTCAGATTCATGGCTCACAAATCACAAGTGGCAAGACACAGCCTTATTCTTAACTAAACATGCACAAGGTGGAAAAGAAGTTAGCAGTAACATGGAAGAATTTCTGAGCTCTAACATTTTTAACTATTAAAACTGGAACTGATCAGATTTAATAGACAGCTGTAAAGACACATATCTGATGTAGTTGTAGTTTTTTTTCCATATTCTGCATGCGTAAGTGCAACGGTTTCATGATAAAAATGCTGTGTTTTGTCCATGTTAAAATATAATGTTTCTAACTGGAAATTGATTGGATGTCTGTAATGACCATAAAAAGCAACAACCATGATAACTTATTATAATAGATACTATATATATATATATATATATATATATATATATATATATATATATATATATATATATACACACACACACACACACACACACACATATATATATATATATATATATATATATATATTAAACTGCTGACAAGTTACAGTGTGCTGATGAAAGTGAACTGATAGAACTCTTTCCATTAGATTCAGATGACTGAATGTAACTTGGAGCCTAGAGGAAGTAAGTAAGATCAGCAAGGTGTTTCACTGACACATCTTTAAGTAAAGCAGACTGTGCTTGCAAGCATTAATGCATCACTCAGTGGAGGTTTAATCTGCCTTTTTAATAGGATATCACTTTTACAAGGCCTTAGTTTTGTCACTGGGTGCTACAGTAGGGCTGGCACTTCTGCAGGTGGGATGGAAGCTGGTAAGTATTTGTTTATGAACCCTCCTTGTCTAGGTACAATACTTGAACTAACTTCTATTCATCAAATAGTGTGAATCCATGCAAAGCCTTTTCCCAAAGTCCCTTTGAAGGCAACAGGCCATTGAAGGAGGAGGAGAGGGGGATTAGCTTCTTCAGCAGTGGTGCATTACCGAGGGAGCTGATTAGCTCGCCATTCATTGTTAAATCGAGCAAAGGAAGGCCCTAGAGGAGTGAAAGGAGCCAAATAGGTGGGCTTGGAATAAAACATCCACAGGAAGCCCAATACAGGCCGCATGAAGTTTCCCAACATTTTTTCCCCCAAGATGATTGCGTGAAAAGGAGATTAGCATACAAAATTAGAGGCAAGATAATTTGAGGGGCGACATGGTCCATGTTTTCCCTCTGTCTCGACAAAGTTAATTAAACCAGTATTAAACAGTAAAGAAACATCCAAGTGCCAAGGCATTGGGAGTTCTTTGAGGATTACTTAGATAGAAAAAGGGCATTTGAAAAGAAGAAATTGAGAGAGGCGTGAAGGAAGGAAGACTATAATTAAAACTCTTTTCTTATTGTTTCCCTGCCCCAGGGTTATCTAACACTAAATACAAAAAAGAATTAGCAAATCTATATGGCATGCTTAAACATTTGGAATCCTGACAAACAATCTACAGTTAGTATATAGGTACTGTTTAAAATATGCAGGACTGTATATATTTATATACTCCGGATCTGTATATAGTATTTAATTTCATACTTTCATGCAGATTTAACATGTACCATAAAATATTCAGATCACCCTTAAACACTTTTAACCAGTGACATAAGCCATGAGCACGAAGTTCCTTTTTATAAAACCCATACTTACCAAAATATCGTTAAATGGAAAAAAAATTGTTAGAAAAGGACACATTACATATCTTTAATCATAAACGTATGTGGGATGAAATGCAAAATAAAAAAAAAAATCTATCCAACAAAACACCACTACATATATGAAATAAATTAACAATATAAAAAGTGCTTCATCTTATTTACAGTTCATTTACAGAGAGTATGATTATTATCCCCAATTCGGAACACAATAATATTTAGTTGTTTGTTTGTTTTTTTCAGATTCAGATGTATTATAATAGAAAGAATACAGAGACACAGATTTCTGTTGCTGGAGATGCTATTACAAAGAATGCCTTATTCAAAGTCTACTGAGCCCTAATTTATGGTTAAATACAGTTTTCAGTGCTATCTTATATATATATATATATATATATATATATATATATATATATATATATATATATATATATATATATATATATAACACAATGTTTCAGTATTGAAACAATGACTAATGCGTAATATTTTCCTCTTCTAGCTTTCAGATATATTTAATATTTGTTTGTGTATTGTATGTGTTCTTTTTCACTGTCAGTTTTTTTTAATTGCTAATGCACATTCAAAATTCAGGTTGAATATATTAAAGATTACACTGTGTCATTTTCAAGCCTTAAAGACCACATTAGTGCTTCTTCCTTAAGCGAAGACTTTTTCTTCGACTTGCACTATCATTCTTAACCTGCTTGGCTCTCACACAGTAGTACTTGGTGACAGTCTTGCGGCACTGCTCACATTTTACCGCACAACACCAGTGGAACTTGCAGTTGCAGCTGGATACAGTCTCTGCCCTGCGCTCCTCCACAGCCAGGCCGCAGTCACTGCATAGCCGCTTGCAGCTACGCTTCTCCCACTTACTCAGATTCTTGCCCTTTTTTAAGCACTCACGGCCTTCGGTGCCTGGAAGGCCTAGTGTACGGTTCTCAACGCAGTAATCAGGAGAATCCTCCAGGTGCACCAGCTCCTTACGAGAGATGGAGCTGAAGGTCTCAGCGACGGCTCCACGACTGGCCGCACTGTTACCTGCACCACGCAGGAGGTCCACCTTAATGGCACGGTGGTACTTCTCTTTCAGGTAGTTGCCCACTTCTCGAAACTCGGGCAACTGAAGCCAGCAGGTCTGAGTGGTGCAGCTGCCGGATACACCATGGCATTTACACGTCCTTTGCATGGTCCCTTTCACAGCCTGGTGTAAGAAAAGTTCACAAATGAAAGAAATGACTAATGTGCTTCAGAAAAGAATGAATCACTCTTAACCAGTAATTCCATAAGATGAATTTTTGACTATCATTCAATTCACTAATGCTAGTATTTGTACTCATTTTCCATGTTTTAAAGACTCTTGAATTTGAATTCATCATTTCTCAAGATAACATACAATGAACCCATTCTTGGACAGACTATATGTCCAAAACATGCACTTGACAAAAAAAGGAATTCATTTGAATAAAGAAAAGCAGGTTCAAGGTTCAAGCTTGGGTGTTTCTCTTTTTTTCACCTTTTGTGCCTGCACAATATATCTTGACTTCAGATGAAACAAACATCTGTCATTTGAAAGGAAGCGTCTCTTTCTCAGGGACGTATTTGCTCTTGATAGGAGGCAGAATCAAGGTTTCACAGTGAGCCGAATTGTTCAGCACAGGAAAGGGGAGTATTTATTTAGCAAGGCCATTGTCAACATGTTTTCTGCCGTGGGCAGACCCAATGGTTAATCCATTCAGGATGAAATGAAAAAGAATTCTTTTGCATTTTTTTTTTAGTTACAATGATGCTCCAGGTGCTATAGTGAGCTGACAAAACCTGCAGAGGGGGTACTGGCAGGAAAAACAAAGCACTTCAGCTGCATGGATGTGATGCCTGTGGCTCTCTCAAGTGCAACAAAGACCAACATAAATGTAAGATCCTTATTGCTAGAATAAAACTAAATGCTTATTTGAGAAGCAACAGAATACAGAACCTTTGCAACGTGTGGCCCCCTAGGTCCTCTAATTAAGCTCGCACCACTGATCCCAAGAATCTTGAGTTGAAGTCTTGTCATAAAGGACATTCACAGGCTGTAAATAGGCCCATCTGGTACAGCGCAAACACTGTTGGGGGAATGAGTGGCACCTTGCTTATAAGGCCATGAATGAAACTCTTGGGTGGTAAGCGATCACTGGAAGCACTAAAAATGATTCAAAAGGCACTTTACATTCTGCTGGTGGCCAGGAGAGCTGCCTATGTTTCAATCCCCATCTTGTAGTGCAGGAGTAAATCCCCCACTCTAACAAACTATCTCTAGCACCCTCTCATAGGCTAAAGTCTGTGGGAGAAACTGGAGAAGCCTTCTTTGACTTTCAGGATACCTTGCGTCCAGCTTCATTGTTGTGCAGGTTCATGGCAGCACGTGCATCTTGCCCAGTTTCTAATGCATCCACAAACTGTTTGGAGATGGCCTCTCCAAAGCCCACATTATCACTGCAGCCTCCCCACAGCCAGCCTTGACCACCTGAAACATAGCCACGATATCAGTTACATACCACATAAACCTGCAGCACCTATCCCTCTTGTTATTACTAAGTAAATACATAAACTAATAATATTTGCCCAATGTTCCTGGGATGGGCTCCTGACCTCTTAAACAACTGCAGTGTTGTTTTTACTATTGTCTGTGATTGTGTATATCATAGTGTTCTTTTTACGGTATGTATACTTACCTCGCTGACCATTCCTGGTGTCATCACAGCCACAATTATCAAAGTCGCCCAAGCTGCAGTTCCTTGTAAGAGTGTACATAACCCCAGCAGAACTGATGGCATGAACAAATGCTGTCTCCCGGGTTGCTGCAAATAGAAATTAGCTTGAAACTATTTCTGATTTTTGTTCACATACAGTATTTTTGTGCCCAGCAAGACATACTGGACGTTCTGACCAAAGTGATTTAAAATTTCATCTGCGTTTCCTTGTAGACTACTTGATAAGATATTAAATACTGTTTATGACTGCTCACAGGTTTGTTTGTTGAATCAAACAGTGAAGCGCACAGTTGGCATAAGCTCAGCAGTCTCTCAATTAGGCAGGGGTCAGCACTAGACTGGGTCAGGTTTCCTTTTAGCACTTGAAGAATTCCCAGTGAAAGGAGTCTAAGGCGAACCTTTGACCCACACCCTTCAGATTAAGAGGACATCCATTTCACTCACTCACGCTGCCTCACAATAACATCTAGGTGGCCTTATATTTACTCACTTATATGCAAGGTTTAACTGATTTGAGTAAACAGTATATGTGGCTACAGTAAACAGTGTTCAAATGGTTTCGAATCAGATTACTATGACTGGATGATCTTATTGTAATAGATAAATAAAACTGTATGCTAACTCATTAGACTGACAAATGACAAATATCTTTTTTTATTATTATTGCATTGGGACACACAAAGAGTATATTTTGAGTAATTTTTCAAATCACACACTTACCACTCCTGAGTCCGCTGTGGGTGGAAAGCTGAAGGGCTCGTTCTGGACAGTTCCAGCGCTCCCACGCAAATTGATACTTGCATTCCTCAATCCCACTCTGAGCGCCTGCAGCTACGCTACTGGAATAGATCAGGTAAGCCTGCAAAAGCAGAAATAGTTAAACAACTTGATCCTTTTCACGCACCCACCCACACTCACACACACACACACACACACACACACACACACACTTTGGTTTAAGCTTCTGCAGGCAGGCTCACATGATCTGAATATACGTATTCATCAATTAAGATCAGACGTGGTTTGGTCTCTTGTTAAGACTTTGACTATAACTGATCCATACACATCAGTACAGCTGAATCACTCACAAGGTGAATGGGTTCAAGGGGAATAAAAAAAAATAATAATAAAAACTATGAAGATCAAATATGTGAGTTATAGTCTACCCTAGCATCAGATGTAGTATCAAAATAATTCCTAATAGTGAATGTGCTGTGAGATTTAAAAATAAAAATAAAAATGTCATTGGGATGCACTATTTGCATTGTAATGATTTATCTTAAAACAATGATCAACTTAAATCAGTGCTAGGATACTTTGACTCTCTGATTTTAGATTAAGATCTTAGTAGATCAAAAGAAGTTGGCTTACTTTTGGGCCAGTCATCAGGAAATTATTCACTGACCTGGAAGACAGCGCAAAATGTTAGCTCTCCCCCATGACCAACAATTTTGTACACAATACTTCTACAATACTTAGGATAAAAGGTTGCATCACATGCATAACATATACAACAAACAAACAAACAAACAAATAGTAATACTTTTCTTTTTCATACATATAAATAGTATATATGAAACAGTGTTACTGATTACAGTTACTACATAGATTCCTGAAATTAGATGCAAACAGTTAATTGCAGTATGTACATATATTTTATTATTTTAAAAATAAACTTGGGAGGGAAATCTGTGATCTGAAGAAAAAAGCTATGTAGCTATGACACTTGGTTATGTTGGATATGTTAAAAGTAATACATCTATATTATAAAAGAAGAATGGGAATTGTTTAGAGGATACACAAAGAGGTTAAATACAGTTAAATAAAGTCAATGAATGGGCAAGTAATTAGAAAATATTTATAGCACATTCAAAATGTGTAATACAAACTTTTGATATCTCATTTTTATTTTTTTTATTTTGTACTATTACTATATTTACACACTACCTGTCTATTTCAGACCCCTTCAGAGAGGATTACTTGGTCTAATATTATTCTACTCATCATGATCATCATGAAACCTGAACTTTAGACAGGACTTTACATTTCCGTTCCAAAATCTCAAAATGTCAAATATCACAAAGAGGTCATTCTGACAATTAATTAGCCTAAACAAAATAATGCTAACATCAAAAGATTTGATTACAAAACCAGTTGCCAACAGGATGAGTAACTACAAACACATTCGCACACACAAACACACAAAAAGCGATAAACAATGAGTTAAAATAAGTTAAATGATTGATGAATGCAATATATAATCTTTAAAAAAAAATTGTTGGGGGGGGGTCGGTCTTATATTTGTTATTAAATGAATAAAATCGTTGTGCTCTACAATTTGGCCTAATTCCCATGAAAATGACAGCAGTTGTAGTATGTGAACATTTTCAAAAGACAAACAGTAGTACAAATATTTTTTAATGATGGTTTTAAAGTGTAAACGTAGCTTACCAACTGCAGCAGGATTTCATGTGAACCATCAAGATGAAAATGTAATAATAAACGTCCAAATGGATGAACATCCTGAGAGAGCGATGTTAAAGCCAGATGTTAGCCTAGAAAATGGAATCAGGCGAAGCAGAGTCTATATAAGCTACAGGCAGCCTCTGAAATGGATCTGCTCTCATCCCAAACCGAGATTATCTGCTTAATTAAAGCCTTTTCCCCCCTTCTTAGCCTTTCAGCCAATCAGCACTATTGTGCCTAGGAGAGACTGAAATGATCAAAAGGGCACAGTGGCTCCCCGGGGCCAAATAGCGGGGAAGAGCTCAGTGCCTTAACAGTTGGGGCGAATCCATATGAATTCGGACTGGAGATCGCTGATCTCCTCAAAAACTCAATTTCCCCAGTGTGGGACAGTAACCTGGGACCCGAGGATGGTCGGGGATTGTCAAACGTCAAATGTTATTTCTTCTATGTTGAGGAAATTAGTGCAGTTTTACAGAAGAGACTTAGATTAAATCATCCTTAATCCAGATCAGCCCCTTTATGTAGACTGAAAATGGTTATTGGGGTGTTTTCAAGTTCTTTTCCTTGTACGAGTTTATAAATTCCCCAAATGCATTACTGCACATTGTACAGCCTAACTGTATACATAGCATCTGTGCCATGTGTATTCTCTAAGCTTTATTGTGTCTTCTGTACATATTTATTCTTCTCAATCCTTATAATTATGTGTCTTGCTGTCATATTGGTCTATGTACTGGAAGCTTCACTTCACACCAAGTCAAATTCCTTGTGTGTGAGCAAACTTGACAATAAAGCTTATTCTTATTCCTCTTATTCTTCTTCTTCAAGTCTCAACATTCTCAGAGATGGGATTGGTGTGCTGAATGTAAAAGTGAGCGTGTAGCACTCTAAACTCTATAATCGACTGCAGATGCTTTAAAAATAGACCAGCTAAATTATCAAATGCACGACTGAGCAAAACTATTCACTGGAAAGAAGAGACCGAATTAAGGGGATTGAATGAATAGAAACTGTGCAGATCGATGTAATGAAACTAACGGGTCATGACGACACTGTGTTTGCTCTCCTAATCCTGACAAACTCAAAGCTCGTTTGTTGTAATCTTCAATAATCTTCAGGGTTTTCACAGCTCACGTTCCCTCTAATTTAAGATTAAGGAATGTTATTATAAAGAGACGCTTCTGGATTATGACCTGAAAGGGGCGGGGGGGGGGGGGGGGGGGGGGAGTTGATTGTTAAACCATGGATTTGCCCGAATCAGAATGCTTTGATTCGCAATTATATCTTGTAAATTAACTTGTCAAAATATTAAGCCACAAAAACAAACAAACAAACAAAAACAAAGAACATTTTCAATTCTATTAAACTAACCATTTTATGTACTTCATATTTATGATTACTTCTATTACTTCTATTCTATTTAATTTTGATGACGCTGATGACAGCAAGCTATAGCCTACACCAAAAATTAAATAAATAGCCTAGATAAATAAATAAATAAATCACGCGGCACTTTGAAAAATATTGTACTATAGTATAATTTTAAAAACGTGTTGTGCATTGCACTGTAAAACTTAAGTTATGTGAAAGTTATGTGAACTTATCTCTTCTCTTTAATTCCAATTGCCATGGCAAGTTTTGGATACTGAGCTGAGTTTTCAAAAGAAAAAAAAAAACAAAACCTGAATTTAAAATAATCCATTTTCTTGATCAGCAAAACTTAACTTTTTGAACTGAAAAAGGTTATCTTCAAGATGAGTTTCCTCACGTTTTTAAGGCAGCAGATGAACTATCGTTTCTAAGTTTAACCAACCTGAATAAGTCCTACAGTTTACTAAATCAGTTATTGAAAAGGCATTACACAAATAACACCATCTTTTTAATGTGATGCTAATTAACCACTAAAAACAACAACAACAACAACACTAACTAACAACTACAACATGGGCCATTGCTTAACAATAATACAATATTGGGATGTATGCAGGGTATATTCAGTAAGAATTCAATAAGAGATGAGATTCAGTTGTACTTCCACCTGCCTGCTGATTTTAAGGAGTGCACGAGTGCACTACAGTTTGAAGTCAGCAGAGGGAGCCAGCGTCCAACACACACACACACACACACACACACACAGACAAACAAATGTTAGTGTTATTACTCTTGTGAGGACCTTCCTTTGACATAGTGAGGCTGTTAATGCAGGTAATTAATGCTATGCCTACGCCTGAATCTAAACCTAACCTTAACCTCAGTAACCAAGAGAAAAATCATTTAACTTTCTCAGTTTTTAAATAAAAGCTACATTTTTTCCACCCATCCATTCATCTGCTATACTGCTTATCCTTCCTTCAGGGTCAGAGGGAAACCTGGAGCCTATCCCAGGGAGCATCGGGCACAAGGCGGGGTACACCCTGGACAGGGTGCCAGTCCATCGCAGGGCACAATCATATACACATTCACACACCCATTCATACACTACAGACACTTTGGACATGCCAGTCAGCCTACCATGCATGTCTTTGGACTGGGGGAGGAAACCCCCACAGCACAGGGAGAACATGCAATCTCAGCACACACAGGGCCACGGTGGGACTCGAACCCCCAATCCTGGAGGCGTGAGGCGAACATGCTAACCACTAAGCCACTGTGCTAACCACTAAGCCATGTTTTTGTTAAAAAGAAAGAAATACCTTGTGGGAAGCAGTCAAGTTTTCTAAATAAAACTGCATTTTATTTTAAAATGTGTCCTCGCAGCCTACATTTCACGTATTTCACTAAATATTAACGTATTCCTATATCTGATAGCTGGTCATCACAAAGGGCTACAAACATGCTGAAATCTATTTTTACTTCAATGCATTTCTGCCACCTGTGGTAATGCATGACTGATGAAAGTTAAATGACAGTTTTATGCAAAACTATCGCTGTTATATTTCCACAAATTCCACAAACATCCATACAAATGAATGCACAACTCATAAAATACTTTTAGAATTTTTTTTATTTATTCAATTGTACATAAAGTGACAACTTTCCTTGACCTTACTTTAAGGCTTCCATACAGGTAAATACCTGGTGTAAAATATCGAGAGAAATAATAAATACTCCCTTTTTTAAAAAAATATCAGTGGTTAATGTGAGAAAACATACAGTAAGTAGCCTATATAGGCCTACTGTATTTGATAAAGAGTTTCTGTAATATAGAACATTTCATCTACAGAAATACACTGTAAAAAAAGAAAAGTTGACTTAACTTAAAATTACAAGGCAACTTTCTGCACAATTTTGTTGAGTTTACTCAACTTCACTTAACTCAATTTTTTAACTTTGAGTTGAGTAAACACAAGAAAGCCGTGCAGCAAGTTTCCTTGAAATTTTAAGTCAAGTCAAATTTTCTTTCTTACAGTGTACACAGAAAGGGCCTGCTGTGAGTACTGTTAGACAGTATAAGAATGGGCATGGGAGATATTTTTATCTTGATCTTACATTCACGTATCAAAGGAATCTAATAAACAATTTTCTTTAAAAATACGTCTCTGTTGATATTATGGACAACCCACAAATTCTTATAGTGCATTACACATTCTTAAATAAATTTACAATTAGAAACAACTCAGCGTAAAATAGTACATGTTTCTCCCCACATACAATTCAGAAATTGGTTGGAAAAAGAATCATAACAGTTGTTAAATTTTGAGATGACAAGGCCAATACCCCCCCCCCCCAAAAAAAAAAAAAAAACCCAGAGAAAATCCTCTGCTTTCATGAAACTATAGTACGTGGAGCTCTATGGTCTTCGCATTAAAGAAGGATGGTCATATAGAAGAGAAAACATACTGTATGAGCTGAGCTATACAGTATACCACAATGAATAAGCAGTACCCACTTTCTTGTTATTACTTTAAACACTAAAATATGATCACTAATCCTGCGTTTCATTTAGTTTCATTCAGCTGTGTAGGTAGACAGTTTTTTCTGGGCAGCATTTGCACACTGCCTAGATGAACACTGTCCTATACAGGAGGCAGCATACTGCATTCATCTTCTTAAGTACTTTAGTTTGGCTTTTAACTTTGAAGTTATCAAATGTATCTTTTGTAGTGAAGGCAATCTGATAACTCTGTTCAATGAACTAGAGCTCAATGAAGGTTTGAAAAACATGGTGGATAGAATTATTGCTCTAACCGCTCCTGCTCTGGGTAGGAAGAGGTTTACATGTATAAGTTACTTGGCATACCCATACATTTTTCAGTGTGCCCATAGGTGGTCCCATGATTCAGTTTAACTCAATAATGTACCATTGACAGGCAACTTAAGTTAAACTCTTAGCTAGTGGTAATTTTAACTGGTTATGTTAGATAGCTTCCTCTGTGATAAAAGAGCTAGCTGTTTAAAAAGCACAGTTGTGCTTTTAAAAATGCAAGTGCAATTTTGAAAATTTTTGTCCTCTGACCTGACTCTATCAGTTTTAGGCAGAAATGCAGAGGAGCTGATGATTGAAAGCTTATACTAAAATTATTTAATAGTCTTCCACCTAATTAAAATGAAGACAGATTATTGTGATCTTGCCTAAAGGAATATGAACTAAATTCAGGGGTGCCAAAATTTGTGCAATTTCATTTCTCTGTGAGAAGAGAAAGATTTTTATGCAATATATATAATTTAAGCAGTAGTATCAAAATAAGAATTTGTTCAGTGTTCGGACAATGTTAAACTTTTAACAATAAATTAAAATTTATACAGCATTTTTGTTTACAAAAATTTAAATCTGAAAGGCCAGCAAAGTTGTCTATTTTTGAACATAAAATTTAGTTATAGAATTTATTGAATTTACAATAAAATATGTCAGTGTGCAACTCAACAGTATCAGTGCACAAAGAAATCATTACCTGTTGCATTAAAACTTTGTTACTTTTATCCGTTCTGTCACTTCTTTCACTTTTATCACTTTATGACGACTTGAATGTAAACGGAAATTGCCTAAGGGATTATTAGCACATATGTAGTTATATAAGTTATAACTGTATAGCTTGCATAGTTTATCATAAAAATGTTCTTAAGTCACTGTGAACTGAACATTTTAAACACCAGTGATATTGATTACCTTTAGCTAAATACACTAGTTAAGCAATACTGTTACTGTGCCTTAGAGTTAGAGCAAATCATGTTTCCAAATCAAACTTTCCAGTGCTAAAGTACACATAGTTTCATAATAAAATAGCCAAAAAAGAAACAGTGGTCTTTAGTCTGTGTAATCAAGACTAGAATTCTGAAAGCACTGTAAGATTGGAGTAGGACCTTCGCTGCACACTTTGCTTCACAAATATGTTTAGATATTGGTTTAGCTTCCCATGACACATTTCGGATACTGAAATGTTAGAAATGACTTAGCCACTTTTGTGACTGCCATCACCAGTACGCTTAACCCGAGCCATGATTGTGTCATGAGATGGTTTCTTGCAGTCTTGGGCAAGTCCAATGTAGCACATCAAATCAATAAACACCTTGGTGAAGTTCAGAAAACCGCCATGCTCACTGGTAGCATAGTCATATGGAAATGTGTGATGGTAGTTATGGAAGCCTTCCCCTGGAATGAAAATAAATATGAAGGGATGGACAATATTAATACATTGTTGAATGCTCCAAATGTCTTTCTTTGTTAATCTTATTGAAATGCGATAGTGTTAGTAGAGACTTTCAGGGCTACTATCATATCTACAATTTTTAGACATTCGCTGTATAAGGGTCAAAGAGAAGCTAATGTGAACAATTATTATGTGACATTATACTACTCATACTCTTACTGTTTTCTCATTAGGGTATGGACATGCAACTAATACATATTAGGGGAGGAATACGGTTCGAAAGTGCAAACTTCTCATATGTCAATTATCAAAGTTGCTATAAAGGATCACAGTAAAATGAAAAACTGTCACAATAATTATTTTATTTTAAAACTCTTTAAATCTTTAACCCATAAACACGTGTATCATGTAAACATATGGTTAGATGCAAAACATACAAAAGAACAAGTATTTCAAATCCTCCTACCTACAGCACTGAAGGAAACAAACATGTTCTCTCTGGGGTTGATGTTGCGGTCAAAGGGCCTCATGCCCCACATGTGGGCAGCACTATTAACCAGCCAGGTGGCATTAAGGACCATAGCGTATCTCAGAAGGCCTGGGATGAAGTAAGCCACCCACAGGCTTTCCCCCCAGAAGTACCAAGGCACCAGTGTGGGAATGATGAAGCAAATCACCACTACAGACGACTTATAATACCTAAAATTACGTTAATGCACACATTTAATCTCTCTTTCAACTTTAAAGGAACATATTGAAAAACAAGCATAAAAAGCAAACATAATTGTATTATATAGCATATTTCTCATTTAAAACTTTATATTATGCTAAAGGCCCCATTCCCCTAAGTGATTTCTTAATCAGCTTAAAGGGATATCAACATGAATTGCTTAAACTGTGTGGAAAAACCTGCAAAAGCTAATTTTGCAACTTTATGTTGAAATTAATTTCTACAATATTTACAAGCCAGTCACTGTCCTACTAACTGAACTGACAGCTCTGTGAGATATGTTCTGAGGGTACTATATGTTCAGCTGACCTTAGATGTGCTAATCCCTTTTCAAAGAGATTCCAGGACCACTGTAGGGTTGCATGCACAAGAGTGGGATGGGTCACTGAACCCTGCTCATTCACTGTGGCCTGATGTGTGATTTGGCATAGGTGGGCAGTCTTTATAAACTTGCCACGCCACACAATGTGAGTAATACTTTGGCTCAAATGAGGGACGGGGAGTGAAATAACCCTACTTGCATCAAGTTGTAGAATGTATTTAGACATATTAAAAACAAATTAAAAACATTATTGGTAGGATATAGTGTAAATCCACATAAATGTTAGGTCAGCAAATATGAAAAATTAATAATAATAATGGTGATATAATAATGGTGAACAAAAGAATTTGGTACAAAGACAAATACAAATTACAGATACTTTACCCAATAAAGTGATTTCTATATTTTAATCTATGAAGTTACAAGTTCAGCAATTAAAGTGAATAAAATTTATTGCATGTTTATACCTTCTCTGGAACATAACGACAGGATCTGCCTTGAGGTCACTGATGTCCAGCTTGCTCCCTTTCTCAATGACCTCTGGGTGCTTACGTACCAACAGCCAGCCAACATGAGAAAAGAAGAAGCCTCTCCTGGCGTTATGTGGGTCTGCATGGGTCTCTGAGTACTTGTGGTGGACACGGTGGTCTCTAGCCCACTCATAGATATCATTCTGATTGGATAGAAATAGGAGAGATGACAATAATCAATCAAGTGTTACATATTAAGCATAATTATAACTAATGTTATATAATGACAAATCAGAAGGTGAGATCATGTACAATACTTATCAGCAGGGATTTACCAGTTTGATATAAAAGTACTGCTATCTGGGACAATACTACCTTGAAATGCTAGATTTTATTGGATTGATTTCAAAGTAGGACACAAATTGTCTAAAAGCCTGTCACTATCACTGCTCTCATAACTTGGCAACAAAGCCTGCACACAATCAGTTTGGTTACTTAGAACAGGGGTTCTCAAACTTTTTGCAACCAGGGACCCTTTTAACTGTAAAATAAATTCCACAGACCCTCAGCACAGGTTTTGATTTTTAACATTATTTAAATGTTTACAATGCTATTTTTTTTTAGAACCATAGTACATTCTTTTCCTGAACATGACATCATCAGAACACATTAGGTCTATCAATAAATCAATATTAATTATAGACCTACTTGTTGTTTTTTTCATTTAGGTATTCAACATATTAAATTCAAGTGACCAGTCAAATTAAAAAATCACTGGCCCTCTGGCTATGCTTCACAGACACCTCTGGGTGTCTGGACCCCACATTGAGAATCACTGACTTTGAGGATGTTGGCACTAGATTAGTATCTGTGATCAGTCCTTACTCAGTTTATATAAAATTGGTATCATAATAAAAAAATGTAAATATTGGGATCCCTGTTTTGCAGTACTCAAATGTAAACTGGGTCATGATTGAATCAATTAAGACAATTCATTTACCTGAAAGGCCATGGAGTTTGCAAAGGCCAAGTAGATTCTCAATGGCAGTTTAGCTTTATAGGACCTGTGGCTCCAGAGCCGATGTGCCCCTGCTGTCACTCCAGTGGCACTAATTATGAAACACACCCATGCTGTAAAATGAAATAGAAACATGTGTAAGAATATTCAGACTCTCTTTTCTTTACTGAACTGCTGATTCCATGGTATTTATATAGGAGATTCAGGGCCCTTAGGCTGCTTAGGGCCCCCAAGTATTAGGGGGCCCCAAAAGAATGCAGAATTTTTTAAAGAATATTTGTAAGATGTAGTCTCTTAGGGACCCCAGAGGCTCAGAAACAGCCCTGCTGAGAGGTGTGCCTTTCCTGCTCAAAGATGTTTTACATGGGTGCTGAATGTCTCACTGTGTTGTGTGTTCAGACAAGGTCTGCTTGGACTATAGAATCCCAGAGGAAAATTCTGCTAGATACAAATATTGTCTAGCTCACAACAGACAGCCTATTGACACACAGATTGTGCATTGTTCGGTTGGGCAAAAACATGGTGTGGTCATCCAAAACTCTGGAACACAATTTTTAGTTGTTAGAAAGGGGATACTCTTAGAAAGGGGATTTTGTCGAATAATTCAGGGTTCTTAGCCTTCAAAAAAGGAGCCTATTCCAATCCCCTTCTGATAGGAAAACACAACCCTGCTGGGAAAAAAACAACAGAAACCCTTATAGATTACCTTCTACTGGTAATTTGGTGCCTTCTGTTGGAGGCATGTTATGTCTAGTGGATACCATTAAGGACCAATAATGGCAATGGTTTTAATGGTTAGCTGATCGTTTGTTATAACAAACGATCAGCTAACCATTAAAACCATTACCATGGTATTTGTAGTGGAAACCATTAGAATTTCTGCGATGGTTCCTATTGTTTCTTGTTTGTTTGTTTTGTTTTCAGCAGGCATGACGCTCTATGTCTCTCAATCTCTCAACAACAAAATAATTTCAGTACATAGCCTATAATATATTAAAAACTGGATTAGACAAAATATAATCTGTCATTCGTTCAAATTTGGAGAAAAGCATGACTTGTTGACGTGTTAGTCTCTAACAAAAGACCGCGTGTTTCTTGACAGGCAGCACAGGAAACGCCCCCTCGCATCCAGAATAGCGCCTCCCTTAAACACTTGCATAATATTATATAATGTTATTATATAACACATTAAATGTTAAGATATTGGAGCATAGAATAAGAAGAAGAGCAAACCCACCCCATAACAGTGTAGAAGCTTTAGCAGAAGGAATCAGGGTCAGTCCGTAAACAGCTCCGATGTGCAGTAAAGTCATCAGCACAACATTTCTCCATACTATCTTCAATGGAGGCGACACGCCTTCTTTCTCTTTGTAGGATTCGTCAAAAGCATCATCTACCCACGTTCTTTCGCCATTTTCCTTTTGCCTGGCTGAATAACAATCTCTCTTTTCTGTATCAGTCATATTTTCAGTTTGGCCTGGGGCTGTGTGAAAGAGACAAAACATCATTATTATACACGCAACAACAACAGCACATGCGGAACTGTATTATGTTTCTACTGCCTTACTCACGCTGCTCTCAAATGCCGGTTCACAAAACCTCCGTGTTGTCGTCCGCCTGCCTTTCTATGCGAGATACAGTAGGCTACATAAAGAGGAACTGTACGTCAGGAGGGCGTTTCGCAGCTTGCTTTATTCCGCTTGCTTACCTAAGCCCCTCCTTCCGTTTATACGGTGTTATAAATGTTGCAGTTGGTTGGGAGGCGACGGATGCCATCTAGTTTTGCCAGTCTCATTGGCTGTCCGCTGGTCTGATGTTCAGGCTGGATGCAACAGCCTCAACAATCCGCTTTTTTCTCTGTCCTCCCAGTCACACTATTCATTGCAGTCCAGCTCGAATTGCACAAGTGGCAGTGACACAGACTCGTTGTTTTTAGCCACTCACTCCATGCCCAAGAGTAACCCTGGGAAAATGGTGGTCATTGCACTTTAATAACCATCAATAAAAAGCTTATCTATTTCTATATTTTATCTTAACACCCAATCACTCAAGAGCAGACTCATTTCTCCTTAAAGGAACACATTCAGAGCTGTAAAACACACACACACACACACACACACACACACACAGACACACACACACACATATATATATATATATATATATATATATATATATATATATATATATATATATATAAAACAGACAGTATTTCTGTGGCAGTTTAAGATTAAAATATTATTTGCCGCAAAGTGTCTTACATTCAAGGTATCATGAACATCTGCAAAATACTACTACTAATAAGAAGAAGAAGAAGAAGAAGAAGAAGAAGAGAATCATCGTCATCATCATAAACCACAGCAGATTGCACTTTAATAACCATCAATAAAAAGCTTATCTATTTCTATATTTTATCTTAACACCCAATCACTCAAGAGCAGACTCACTTCTCCTTAAAGGAACACATTCAGAGCTGTAAAAAAAATTAAAAAAATAATAATAAAAAAACAGACAGTATTTCTGTGGCAGTTTAAGATTAAAATATTATTTGCAGCAAAGTGTCTTACATTCAAGGTATCATGAACATCTGCAAAATACTACTACTACTACTAATAAGAGGAAGAAGAAGAAGAAGAAGAAGAAAAAGTAGAAGAAGAATCATCATCATCGTCATCATCATAAACCACAGCAGACAGCAAGGAATATGTCTGTTTTTATGTTTTTAAACTGTAGGAAAGAATTCTGAAGTTTAGACAACACAATACTGAATGTTGAATCTTGAATGATGAGTGGTGCAGCCGGTGGCATTGCCACCTCACAGCTACAGTATCCTGGGTTTGATCCTTGACACTAGTCTTGTGAAAAAAATAAGGGTTTTTGACATATTTGGACAAGCAAACATTTGATCATCTTTGAAACAGTGCCTATTAATAAAGTTGATTTCCTTGAACAAAACCACAAGGGAAAAAAAGTTTTTTCAATCATTTATACAACAGAAATAACAATAGATGTGATATTCTTTTGTGGAAAAACTAAGTACATCCTAGGCCTCAGAAGCTAGTATTGCCTCCTTTAGCAGAAATGACTTCTTGTAGGCATTAATCATAATTGTCCACCAGGCTTACTAGAATTTTTGACCATTCTTCCATACAATATTCTTTCAGTTGTACGATGTTTGAGGGTTTTTCTTGCATGTACTGACCGTTTCAAATCCCCCCACAACATTTCAATGGGATTCAAATCAAGGCTTTGACTAAGCCATTCCATAACACTCCATTTCTTCTTTTTGAGCCATTCCTTGGTGGATTTGCTAGTGTGCTTAGGATCATTATCCTGTTGAAAGGTCCACTTTCAGTTCAACTTCAACGTTCAGACTGATGGCCTCACATTATCTTCAAGCACTCTTTGATATGATGCAGAATTCATAGTTGAATCAATGAATGCAAGCTGTCCAATCCCTGAGGCAGTGAAGCAACCCCAAACCATAACATTTCCACCACTGTGCTTCACCGTGCTTCTCCTGAAATGCTGTCTTTGGTCTGCGCCAAACATGTCTGCTGTTACTGTGGCAAAACAACTCTATCTTTGATTCATCTGTCCAGAACACATTATTCCAAAAGGCCTATTCTTTGCTTCTATGCACATTGGCAAACTGTGGTCTTGCTCTAATGTTCTTTTCAGACAGCAAAGACTTTTTCCTGGCACGCCGTGTGAAAATAACTACAAAATATCAATTTTATATGTCATTTAATAGAGTGTATCAACTTTATTAATAGACATTGTTTCAAAGAGGATCAAATGTTTGCTTGTCCAAATATGTATTGAATTTTTTTTTTCCATGAGGTGTACTTATTTTTCCCTTCACTCTATGTTCTCCCCATGTTCACATTTGGTTTCCAACTGTCAAAAAACATATAGGTAGGTGGATTGATAATGCAAAATTCCCCCAAGGTGTGAATGGTGCCATATGATGTACTGGTGTCCCATTCAGGGTGAATTCTCCCTTCTTGCACCCAGGACTTCCATTATTAGCTACGGATCCACTGCAAACCTGATCAGAATAAAGTGGTTACTGGAGATAAATGAATGAATGCTCAATGCTCTGTCACACTCTAAATAAGCCGGTTTATTTTTTCGACCCAGAGGCTCATTGAGTCTGCTATCATTTCGTGGGTTTATTTGTACAGGATTTTATACTATAGATATTGTCATAAAGCAGCTTTATAGAAATGTAGATGTAGTAATGATGGTAATTCTGCTTCTTTTTAGTGAGGTTGATCGCTTGGCTTACCAAAAAGAGCTGACACTTTCAGCTCCCCAATAGCTCATTGGGTTTCTTCTTAACCAGAGAAAGTTTGTATATTACGACCAGTGATTGTTCTTTGTTGAATTTTGGCTGAAATTGTTTAATAAAATATTGCACCAGCATTAAAAAGTTTACATTTGTCAGAATTTTGCAGGTCTAATGTACTGATAAATTACTGACATTGTGTACATGATAAAGGTATGGTTATACCTAACATGTATTAATAATTTATGTCAGTAGTCAAGGTTGTTAAACATATAAGAATATTATAATCCTGACCCAGACACATGAATAACCCCTTCTTTATTCTGTTTCATAATGCAATGTCATTAACAAAGAAACCGTCCTGATCAAAGTTACTCTGTCCTTTCCAACAAATGTACTGACCTATTACAGTGTCTTCTGATTACACAAGGTAACATTATTTCATCTTTCTGACATTGCATTTCTTGCCTCATACATGGGCTTGCCTAATCTGTACACTCTGATGCAAACTAGTATGTAATAAATAACCTCTCACATGGTAAACAAATGAACTGCATGTTGCAACATATCGACAAACTACTGCAATACCTGCAGTGGATATGAACAATAAAAAAGTCTTTTAAAAAATATGTACTTAATGAATATATATATATATATATATATATATATATATATATATATATATATATAAAGTATAATAGGGGGCATGGTGGCTTAGTGGTTAGCAGATTTGCCTCACACCTCCAGGTTTGGGGGTCCATTTTTCTCCTCCAGTCCAAAGACATGCATTGTAGGCTGATTGTCCTCTCTAAATTGTGTGAGTGTGTGTGTGAGGTTCCTTTTAATCACACTTATTCTAAGAACAGGAGCTTTCTTTGGAGCTTTTTTCATTCAAAATGATTGAAAAACATGTAGAGACATATAGAGAGACCTCCATGTCATGATTAGTTGGATGTGGTTTCTTCTGTTTACAGAGCATTGGGCACTAAACAGACTGGGTATTTTCCTCCACATTTTAGGAACACTATTCCAAAATGTTTTTTATTTTATTTTAAATATGTACAGTTTATGCAGAAATCACAAAGCACATTTTTAGGACACTACAGTTCTACAGACCACACCAGAAGAAAGAAATGATATGTTATATTACAGCAGTTTTTATAAGTTTGTTACACTTAATTATTCATCGTTCCAAAACAAGCACCAGTTCACAGTGAGGTGTGTGTGGAAACATGTCCACAGGAACAGCAAGCTTTGGTGTAAAGGCCTCTCCAATGAGCTTCCTCTTCAAATCGGTCTTTCCACAAAGCTCCCTGAAATTCCGCATCGCTTCTCCTTCTGGCTTGCAGGATATATAGATAAGTCTTTGTATGTTAGGATGATTGCGCAGGGCTTGGATGACTCTATAATGCAGCCCTGCCCTGGATGGATTCACGACAGCTGTGAGTGCTCGCTCAGAGTGCATTGTGGGTATCAGTTTAGGAAGAACAACCTCTGCTTTTCCTGACAGAAACTCACAGTTCTGAATACCATTTAATGCTGCGTTATATTTCGCATCCTCTACAGCCTGCTCAATCAGCTCAATACCAATGACCTTCTTCAGTCTTGGGGATAGTGAAATGCCAATAGCTCCTGTACCACAGCACAAATCCAGTAGAGTACCCTTTTCACCAGCCTTATTCAGCTCTGCTACAGTCATGTACAGGGCCTCTGCTCCACTCTTGTTCACCTGAAAGAAAGAATCAGTAGAGATGCGGAACTTGAAGCCAAGGATCTCCTCGTAGATATGGGGCTCCCCATACAGCAGCTGGTAGGGAGAATCTTCATGACTGCACCGGGTCATGGTGCTTTCCTGAAAATAAAGTGAGTCCAGCTGGCAAACTGTTCCTGGACCTTTTGTGAAGTATTGTACTAGAGATGCTTTATGGACAGCAATCTCCTCAAGACTTAGGTTTTGTGGATGGAAATATACTATGGCCATTGTGTTACCGGCAGAGTTTGTTCTCACTGTAATTTCTCTCCAGTGTCCTCCATCATGAAACAAAATGCATGGTTTTAGTGGTGAAGCACGTATAAAATCCTCATAACACCTTCCCACCAGACTATGCTTTGATGGCATGTTAAGAAGATGGTCACCGTGAATACAGACAATGTTTCTACTTTTCCCAGTGCCAATGTAGAATCCGACAGTTTTTGGATCTCCATCTACTCCTTTGTTGACAGAGAAGGTGGATTTATTGCGGTAGCCATCCCTCACTGGTGAAGGCACTATGGGCAGAACAGGAAAACGGAGCTCTGCCTTATTGGATGTCAGAGACGAGTTCTGTGCCAGGTGATTAGTCATCTGAAGTAAGATCTTGTGCTGTTGTTCCTGTTTCCACTGAAGCTGCTCCTCATAACTCAGTCGCCACAAAGGGGTCACCGTATCAGCTAGTCTTTCCTCCAGTGACAGATCTCCTCCATCTGAAAGCCAGGATTTCTTTTTTGTTCTTTTCTTTTCAGCACTGCTTGCACACACTAAACTACGATTTAGTATTGCATAGCTTACAGGAACTTTTAGCAGATCCCCAGGCCATTTTAACAATGCTGGCAATATCTTATTCAGGTGCATTTTCCTGATCATTTTTCTAAAGTCTTACAAGTCAAGACGTCTAGGAAATCTTTCCATTACTGTAGTTGTTTCGTCTATTCTGGGGTTTTTTCAACTGTATTCGCGTTGCTTGTTAGGCAAAGCCGTGACGCATAATTCCTGCGTCTAGTCTTCTGCACGTCATTATGCGGCGCCTAAAAGCCATTTCAGTTCCGCTGTCGCAATGGAATCAAACAAGGACGAAGCGGAACGCTGCATAGAAATATCTATCGCGGCGCTTCAAAATAATCAACCCGACAAAGCTCGAAGATTCCTGGAGAAGGCGCAGAAACTGTTTCCCACACAGAAGGCACGACGTGAGTGAATTTGTTTCTTTTACGTGACATGAGAGCTAAATATGTCGCTAACGTTTATGAGCTAGCCCGTTGGCTAACGTTAACCAGCATCCTAGTGTCTAGTCTAACCTGTTTTGTGTATAACCGTATATCTCTTGGCCTTTACATTTTCGAAGACATGTGTTCTTCTTTCTGCACTGTTATGACATGATCTCCATTATTATCCGGCATGGCAACAACAGCCATAAATATTTCTAGCTAAGCTGTTGTGCTAGTGGTGTGTAGTTTACTCAAGCTTCGACAGTGAGTGAATTATTTGCACCCCCCATTTTATTACACAAATTAGTCACGTGACTGCACTGTCTAGTATAAATTATTGAACAAACCAACGTTAATAGCTTCAGTGTTTATTTCAGAGCGCTTGACAGCTTAGAGCAAAACTGCTCATTCTTCTTTTTGTGTCATGCTTATGGAAGCATCTGAATTTGGTGTAAACAACATGAGTCCATCCTGTTTGATGTAAACAGTACAAGCTGGACATAGCAGTGTTACGGGATGAGGAATATTTTCTTGGTATTTCCGGTGGCCTCCTGTCAGTCCTGTCGAGCATCTCAGAGATGAGGTTGAAAGGACTCTGCAGCCATTTAATTTGCTGAAATTTGCCGTGTTGGTCCATTCTGTGTGATACAACATTATGCACAACAAAAGACGAATGCCTAGCTGCATGTATACTATTCTGCAGTGCATAATACTACTGTTTAGTTGTACCTAATAACATGGCTACTTGGTGTGGTTAGATATGATCTGCTTGCAGGTTGTCTTGAACAGATACCGGGTAGTTTTGGGCTGTCTGACAACGAACAAGCAGACACCGCTGCTAACGAAGCCTTCAAACTGAGAATTACAGATTGTCCAATCCCACCATCAGATCTCAAACCCATCATCAGTCCCTCCAGGATGTTCGCAGAAATCAACACAAAATCGAGCGAATCCGTAATATTCGGAGGCGGGAGAAGATAAGGACAAGTCTAAGGGCCCTGGACAGACGGAGGGCCCAGCAGAACCCCATAATTTCCTGTATGATTTTGTTATTTAAATGGCCCCTTTGCCCAATAATCTATTGGGAAGCACGCTGTAATGATTGCCCTCAGACTGTGCCAAGTGCATGTGTCTGTCCCCTTAAGACGTTCGCAGCTTATTCAGAAACGCCGCACTTTGAGTGAATCGTTTGTTTGAGTCGGTTCATTTCAATGAATTGGAGAATCCCGTTGATAAAACTAATCTGAATGATTCATTCACGAAAAGAACCGATTTGATTCTCAAGTTCAACTCACTGATTCAAAGATCCTGTCACGGTTTTAGCTCATTTCCACATTTATTTCTGGAGCTGCTGGTGTGTGAAACTTCTTATTCACTCGGTGAATAATAACAATAATAATAATAATGGTAAAGTTCATTGTTCTTGGTAATTGAGGAATAAGAAATTACAAGTCAACAGCTTATAAAGACATCCAGACAGAGTTTCTGTAGTGTCTGTGTATGAGAGAGAGTACAATGGTGTTAATTACTTGTACTATAATTATATATATATATATATATATATATATATATATATATATATATATATATATATATATATATATATATATATATATATAAAATTAGTTATTTGTATATAGTTATAGATGCATAATTTCAGTAAATTTACTAAACTGCTCAAACTTAATTCTTTATAGTCTCTTATTGAATGTTCAATAATTGTTATGCTTATTGATAGTTTTTACATGGCAATAAGATAATAATTGGGGGGTGGACGGTTGGGGCCCGGAGTACAAATTAGCCAGGGGGCCCAGAAACCCTAGCGGCACCCCTGATTGTCTGCATTAACTCTAATGAAGTGTAACCACACTTTTGAACATTTGGTTCTCTCTGCCATCGTCACGCTATGTATTAAGTGGGAGCTTATCGCACTCGGCGTTGCATGTGACAGCCTGAGAGATCTCACTTCTGGATTGTGAATAATGAAAATGCAGACGAATGTCTTAATATTATCGCAAATTAGAAATGGTTGGTGAGATAAAATGTACAAGATGATGTTTATTTAGCAATAATGTATAGGAAATATATTTTCTTAATTTCTCCAGTACTGAAAGCAGAACCGATAGCATCAGAGCTTATCGATACTGCGGTCTTTCATAATTTAGGACCCGGGGCCAGTTTAATAATTTCGGTACCCATCCCTAACTATGGAAGCCCGTTTCCGCCTTTAAGTAAAAAAAAAAAAAAAAAAACTCTGATTCTGTAAGTTATAATAATTATAAACTTTCTTGTAATAATGACGGCGCTCTCTCGTGATAATGACGGCGCTCTCTCGTGATAATGATGGCGCTATCTCCTGATAATGACGGCGCTATCTCCTGATAATGACGGCGCTATCTCCTGATAATGACGGCGCTATCTCCTGATAATGACGGCGCTATCTCCTGATAATGACGGCGCTATCTCCTGATAATGACTGCACTATCACGTGATAATGACGGCGCTATCTCGTCATAATGACCGCGCTATCTCGTCATAATGACTTAATTCACGCCTGCACAATGTGTGCAGGCAAGCAAGGCGAGAATGTGCTTTGCAAATGCAGAATGGCTGAACTGTTTTGAAAGAAACTATGCATGTATAAGAACAGCTGAACACTTTTGGGCTTAATTGTGTTAATTTCCCCTATGTATGGAGACTTTTGGGACACCCTGTATTACTGGGCTGTCCTAATCTTAACAATACTAGACAGTGATTTTACTCAGAAAAGATATCTAGAAGTCTTCCAGAAAGTCTAACCAGGGAAAATCCTAGAATTCTTATCAAATATTAAAATGAAGGACCTTATATTGCAGCTGTTGTTGACAGTTTTTGAATGTTGTAAGATTTTATCATTGTAATACTGTGAGAATGAAAATAGCCATGAAAATAGCCATTGATGCTGACATGGCATTAAAAGAACGATAAATAAATAAATCAGGTTGACTTGTCAATATGAGCGATTGACACGCATCTTTTTTCCTCAACTTGCTGTTTTAGGTTTATTAGAATCTATAGCTCTGAATGGAAATGCACATGGCAGTAATAATAACTGTGGAGAAAATGAGGGCAGTGGAGTTCGACACCGAGCCACCAGTGCTGGAGAGGAGACATCAGAAGACCGAGCCACAGACGGAGCCAAATCATATACAGCAGAACAACTGGATGCAGTCAAACAGTGTGTTTACTTTTGACAGGAATGCTACACATATACACTACTATGGCTATAAAAGCCGTTTTAAACATCATGTGATTAATTGTGACATTTTACTGGTAGCTGGTAATGTTTTGTGTTGGTTTTGTATTGTCCCTTTCCTCTGACGTAGGATAAAGAAGTGCAGAGACTATTACGAGATTTTGGGAGTCAGTAAAGATGTGTCGGAGGATGATCTGAAAAAAGCTTATAGAAAACTGGCTTTGAAATTCCATCCGGATAAAAACCATGCTCCAGGTGCTACAGAGGCATTTAAAGGTATGTCATGTGCTATAGAGGGTATGCATTGACCTCACTTTGCCGCCGGAACACGCCCTCTTGGGTGGACTGAGTGGCAAAACATCCAGCAAAATGGCTGGTTTTAATAGGGGAAGCTGCGAAAACGCTAGTATAAATAACAATTATCAGCTTAAATTAAAGGCAGTTGGACTCGACAGTGACCCTTACAACTTGCCTAAGAACCTGTGGTCCATGGACATCGGAAATCGGTTTTCCCGACATTTATATGTACCTGAAGCCTGAATGCATACAAAAGCCTTGATGCTTGGTCCTACTTCAAGGCGGGATTTGTTGGAGAAATTAAAGTGACAAGAACACCAATAAATATTCTGGTTGTATGTGGACAGGTATGTACAAATATTTTTATTTGATTATATCATTTTATCTGGTAAACCGTAAGCTAGATAGTCCTAGTTTGTTGGTAGCTAACGCTGCTTCCACTTATTAACGTTATATATTTGTGAACTGTGAAGTAAAACACAGTCAGAGAATGAATGAGTCTCCATTATTCATCAATGGAAATAGGCAGCGTTTAAAAAGAAATATGTAGCAAATTATTCATCATTGTACATGAATACCACATGGCAAAAGAACTCGCACTTACACTGATCGACTTAGTAAAAAGGAGTGAATGGTTTTTTGGCACTCTGTAAAAAGATACCTCTGAATCTTGTTGAATCTCTTAGCACAGTCGATCTCATAACAGCTTTTTCCCATTTTATGTGTTTTTTTTCTGTGTTCTCACGGAATTCACGCTGTACACTAATGATGCCGATCCGTCTATTTGCCACTCAGTGGGTGTGACCGCTGCGAGTTCTGGCTACCGTGAAGTCATGCATACCCTCTATATAACTCTCAGCTTCTTATTCGTATAAAATATAATCACCACGTGTGTACTCACTGGTCTTTACTGGTCTTGAGCAAGTTCTTATAACTTTTATTCCGTTTTTTGTTTATAGCTATTGGAAATGCGTATGCCGTTCTCAGTAACACAGAAAAGCGGAAGCAATACGACCTTTATGGTGAGGAGAAAGTTCACCCGTCACGTCATGGCCATTCTCATCATGGCTTTGAGGCAGATATTTCACCTGAGGATCTCTTCAATATGTTCTTTGGCGGTGGATTCCCATCTAGTAAGTGAACAGTTTGGTAATGGGATATTCTCTATATGCTAACACACATATTGTGTGGGGGGGTAGCAGCTCACGCCACATAGTACATTATAACCATAACATGACGCTCCTACTGTAATCATAATGGATAATAAAAGCTGCTATATTCTGACCACCTTGCGGCACTTCACATAGAATCAGCTTAACTTAGCTTAATATTAACCTGTTGTACAGGGTGTCTCAGAAGTCGCCATTCATAAGGGACTATGTTTGCCAGCACCCTGTTGATTGTCTTCGTCAGTGGATGTTCATGGGCGACTTTTTGAATTTGTTAATAAGTTTGGCAACAGTGTCATGTCTGATATGCTTGCCCTGTTTCCTGTTAAAGTCCATCGCAAGCCTTAAGAATGATTTCAATATGTTCTTTTGTCAAAGGCATTCTTAAAGGCTGTCTGAAAAAATATATATAATATAAACTAAGTATGAAAAAGTTTTGAAGACATTGTGCTAAAAAGTGTTCATTTCCCCTATGTATGGAGACTTTTGGGACACCCTGTATATTTCCCATTACTGTTATTAACCAAAGATGTTTAAAAGCATGGATTGAGGCCAGTGACCCATCAGGCTACAGCAGAGCAATTTTTTTTTTTTTTTTTTAACTGCCTCATGATAACTTTACCCAAGTTTGACATACTGTCTAAGGAAATTCCACGTTTATACAGCTTCTGTGTTTAGAGAGATTATATTTGGGTTGTACAGTTAGGATGATATAATACTTCACTGCGAGTGTGTATTGTGACCACTGTGGGCTGTCTTTTTCATATTTTTTAGCACTGGCAGATGGTAGAGGGGGCAAGAGGTAATAATAAGTAAATATCGGGATAGTAATTATTAATTATCGCCCAGCCCTAGTGGCACCACATTGCTTTATCATACTAGATTTTCACGTTTAGATTTCTGTGACACTTGTCCACTTTAAATATTGCCTCGCACCTCTGGGGCTGAGGGATCAATTCCTGCTTCCGCCCTGTGTACACAGAGTTTGCATGTACTTCCCGTACTTCGGGGGCTTCCTCCCCAAGTCCAAAGACATGCATTGTAGGGTGATTGGCATCTCTAAATTGTGAGTAGTGTATGAATGACTTTGTGTATGCGATCATGCATATGAGCTTGGCGCCCCGTCCAGCATGTCCCCCGCCTTGTGCCCCGAGTTTCCTGGGATAGGCTCCAGGGCCCCTGCAACCCTGTGTAGGATAAGCTGAACAGAAAATGGATGGATGGATAGATAATGTTCAAGAGTATGAAAATGGAAGCAAAACAGCTGTACAGATCCATGGTTATTGTTTGTAGACTTTGTGTTTCCTTTGCACATGCAGACCTGTCAACCTTCATGCATTTTGCCTAGGAGCTCCCCATTTTAACACCAGAGTACACGAGTATGAGTTATCACTCAGAAACTTGCCAAAACAGTGGTCTACTTCACCCACTCTCCCCACGCCAGTAAAAACAGCAGATGAACCAGTCAACTTGTATCTGGATTTAGTGACAGATTCTTAGTCATTCTGATCTCTAGAAGCACTGCCCATCCCCCATCACACGTTACTGATCTTTTGGCTGGAGCTCATGACTTGATTTACTTGTTTGGAAAATGTGCTCACATGGCACCTTCACTTTCTGTAACGGTAAATGGAGATTGTTTTATGTTCATCGATGTGAAATAAAAGCCATCGATTTATGTTAAAATTAACTAATGCTAGATACGTATTAGAGTAACATTTCACAGATTGTATGAGGGACATTAGAAAAGCAATTGGTAAAAGGACTATATCTAATATATAAAACATACCATTTTGAGAAAAAAAAATTGTTTGTTGAATTTTATTTTTGTTTCTTCTTCCGGGCTGGCAGGTCTGCAAATGTAAAGCACTCGTATATCGAAAAATGATTTCAGGTGTTTGCATCATGAACCTTTTCACTTCTTCCAGGTAATGTCCATGTTTATAGTAATGGCAGGATGAGATTTGGACATAACCAGAGGCCTGAGCGAAGAGAACAAAGGAGAGATGTAAGTAACCGTGCACTGGTAAAGTTTTCTCGCCTCCGAGAGAATATGTTGCGAATTTAGAGCATTTTTTCACAATTTATTTCAAGGCTACAATAGTGTTTTTTGATCACAGAATTGTATAATGCTGTTTAACTATGCCATGATGTCTAGCCACAAGCTGATTGCTTTATTCTTATTGTTCAGCAATGTTTAACACATTCTGCTTTAATATTTCCCAACAAATTAGGGAAGTCTTGCTCTGTTTGTTCAGCTGATGCCCATCCTCGTCCTCATTGTAGTTTCAGCCCTTAGCCAGTTGATGGTGTCCAGCCCCCCCTACAGTCTAAGTCACAGGCCGTGAGTCTTGCATTTCAACAGCATTCACTTTTTATTGACTTGTCTGACTCAGTTTGTTTTTATATGCCAAGCAATACACTTTCTAACTGTTACTTAGAAAAAAGTAAAAAACTGTTACTTTGTAAAAAGTTTGCACACTACACGAGAAAGACAGTTTGCCTTGTTGGGAAATGATCAGCTTTTATAATATCCAGTGGAGTCCAAAAGTCTAAGACCACTACTGAAAAATCTTCTATTTTTCATTCTTTGCTAATTTAATCCAATAATTTTTTTTATTACAAATTACATTATTGACAACCACTTGAGTGATGTAGAATCTTTTTAAATATTTACATGAATTTCAGAGTTTTTAGTATTTGGTATGTCCCCTTTTCACTATAATGACAGTGTGCACTCGAGCTGGCATGGACTTCACAAGTTTGTGCAAAACCTTATGATCCATTTTAGATCAAATCCATCAGTGTCGTCTGAACACATGCTTCAATAGACGAGATTAGGCATGAAGAAAATCTAACCTTTTGTAAAAAGCAGTTAACATGGTCAGTATCACACATTTGCTTACATTTTACATAGGGACCTGGAAATAGTGCAGAATTACATTTATGTTCTTTGTATTAAATATTTCAAAATTCTAAAACCTTCTGTTTATTTTCCACTTTTAAATGGAAAAAAATCTCAGATTTTCAATGTGGTTTCTGACATTTGGACCTCACTGTATCTCTTTTAAGAAAAAAAAGTAACGTTTGATATGTTTCAGATCTTCAGGGCACACGAACAGGAGGCAAACAGCTAATCTGAATGTGCCTTACTATGTGGGTGACCACTTTTCAGAAGAATATACTGGAAAGCATCTTAAGAATATTGAGCAAAGTGTGGAGGATGACTACATTTCAAACCTTCGAAATAACTGCTGGAAGGAAAAGCAACAGAGTGAGTGAAGCCATTAGTTGCACTGTATCATAGCGTTTAGAGCCTATTTTTAGTGTTATATGATCATACAAAAACACAGTCAACCACATTTGTATGGGGAGGTGGACAGTGGTTGAGCATTCATCACAAAATTGTGTTGCAGTGCTCAGAAGTGTAGCATAGCGATCATAGTCAACACACATTATCTTCAGTACTGAACATCTGAACTTATTTTGTATTGCAGAGGAAGGACTGTTGTATCGGGCACGGTATTTTGGAGATTCAGACTTATACCAAAGGGCCCAGAAGATGGGTACCCCCAGTTGTTCAAAGCTGTCAGACATTCAAGTCCTTTTACATGGACCCTGAAAAACAAGTAAGTTTTTATAAAACCATTCTCTTATTTATATACCTAAAAAAAAAAAAAAAAAAAATTCCTGTAATGTATACAGTCCTGGTTAAGTTTCAGTACCCATAGATAAAACTATTTTTCTCTTTGAATATGCATACATAAATCTGTTCAAGCTTGCTATTATGACAAATTTAATTGTACAATAAAAAACAATCAGCCATAACATTAAAACCACTGATTATAATAACATTGATTATCTCATTACAGTGGTACATGTCAAAGGGAGAGAGATATTAGGCAGCAAGTGAACAGTCAGTTCTCGAAATTGATATGCTGGAAGTCGGAAAAATAAGCAAGTGTAAGGATCTGAGCGATTTTGAAAAGGGCCAAATTGTGATGGCTAGATGTCTGGGTCAGAGGAGAACATCTCCAAAAAAAGCAGGTCTTGTGGGGTGTTCTCGGTATGCAGTGGTTAGTACCTACCAAAAGTGCTCCAAGGAAGGACAACCAGTGAACCGGCGACAAGGTTGTGGGCGCATGAGGCTCAGTGATGCATGTGGGGAGCGAAGACTAGCCTGTCTGGTCTGATTTTACAGAAGAACTACTGTATCACAAATTGCTGAAAAAATTAATACTGTCTATGATAGAAAGGGGTCAGAACAAACAGTGCATCACAGCTTGCTGCATATGGGGCTTAGTAGCTGCAGACCGGTCAGAGTGTCCATGCTGAACCCTGTCTACCACCAAAAGCACTTACAATGGGCATGTGAGGATAAGAACAGGACCATGGCCTGGTCTGATGAATCATGTTTTCTTTTGCATCATGTGGATGGCCGGGCGTGTGCGTGTCGCTTACCTGGGGAAGAGATTGTTCTGCTGGGAAACCTTGTGTCCTGGTATTCGTGTGGATGTTACTTTTGACACGTACCACCTACCTAAATATTGTTGCAAACAGGTACACCCCTTCATGGCAACGGTATTCCCTAATGTCGGTTTCCTCTGCAGGATAATGTGCCGTGCCACAATGCAAGACTCGTTCAGGAACGGGTTGAGGAACATGACAAAGAGTTCAAGGTGTTGACTTGGCCTCCAAATTCCCCAGATATCAATCCGATCGAGCATCTGTGAGATGTGCTGGACAAACAAGTCTGATCCATAGAGGCCCCAACTCACAACTTACAGGACTTACAGGATCTGCTGTTAACGGCTTGGTTCCAGATACCACAGCATACCTTGAAGGGTCAGAGCTGTCTCGGTGGCAAAAGGGGGAGCTACACAATATTAGACAGGTGGTTTTAAAGTTATGGCTTATCGGTGTACCTCTATAATATAAGCATTTACACCACAGGGCTGTTGAATTCTATGGTCGGATTAGCGATAACGTATTGATTAATTTTCTATTACAGCATGTCTCTGACAATAATGACAGATGTAATTAAACGATTTATATGTATGGTTTATATTAAGTCAGTGATTCTTATGCACTGTTGTTTCCATAGAAACAACTTATTGACACAGAGTTGTATGGTGTATACCCCAAATAAACTAATAATAAACAGATAAGATCTGTGTTATTTAATAAATAAGAAAATATAATTAAGGTTTTTGTAATGAGATGATTATTTAACATTTATTGAAGGAGTCATTGGAGTCAGTGGTGTGTAACAATCAGTATGTGTACAGCCATGGGAAAGTCTTCAGGACAGAGAAGTTTGCGCTTTCCAGTTTCTCTGTATAATTACAGACTGCATTTTTGCTAGAGCGAGAGAGAGATATACTGGGCTGCTAGAACATAAATGATGATGGGAACTAACTTGTCTCACACACGATCCACAACAGTAAATACACTACATGGCCAACAATATATGGACACCTGATTATCACACCCGTATGTGGTCCTTCCCCCAAATTGTTGCCACAAAGTTTGATGTACACAATTGTTTTGAATGTTGTTATATGCTATAGCATTATGATTTTTCTTTAGTGGAAATAACAGGCCATACCAAACCTGTTCCAGCATGACTGTTTCCCTGTGTGGTCCATGAAGACATGGTTTTCCAAGGTTGGAGTGGAAGAACTTAAGTGGCCTGCACAGAGCCCTGGCCTCAACCCCACTGAACACTTTTGTGATGAACTAGAACACCGACTGAGCTCCAGGCCTGCTTGCCCAACATCAGTGCCTGACTTCACTAATGCTCTTGTGGCTGAATGAGCACAAATCCCCACAGCCACACTCCAAAATCTATTAATGCCCATGATTTTGGAAAAGGATGTTCAGCAAGCACATCTGGTTGTAATGGTCAGGTGTCCACATGCTTTTGGCCTTATAGTGTATAACTATAAACAGAAAAATGCACCATTCATTAATAAAAAAAAAATAAAAATAAAAAAAATTAGTAATTGTTTGCATATTGCTTCACGTGTGGCTGTACACTCACTGAGCACTGTATTAAGAACAACTGTACACCTACACATTCATGCAATTATCTATTCAGCCAATGATGTGGCAGCAGTGCAATGCATAAAATCAGGCAGATACAGGTCAGCAGCTTCAGGCAGTTCTGTGGAGGGAAACACTTTGCTGATGAGAGACGTCAACGGAGAATGGCCAGACTGGTTAGAGTTGATAAAAAGGCTAAAGTAACTCGGATACAATTGTGATGAGCAGAAAAGCATCAAAGAATGCACAACACGTCGATCCTTGAGACGAATGGGTTACAACAGCAGACCACATCGGGTTCCTGCTAAGGCTGAAGTTGCAGTGGGCACAGGCTCACCAAAGCTGGACAGTTGAAGACTGGAAAAACGTAGCCTGGTCTGATGAATCTCAGTTTCTGCTGAGGCACACAGATATTGGGGTCAGAATTTGGTGCCAGCAGCATGAATCTATGGACCAGACCTGCCTTGTGTCAACAGGCCAGGATGGTGGAGGTGGTGTAATGGTGTGGGGAATGTTTTCCTGGTACACTTTGGGCCCCATAATACTAATCAATCGTCGCTTGAATGCCACAGCCTGTTTTGAGTATTGTTGCTGAAAATGTGCATCTCTTCATGGCTTCAATTTACCATCTTCTAATGACTACTTCCAGCATGATAATGCACCATGTCACAATGCAAAAACAGTCTCAAACTAGATTCATGAAAATGACTGAGCTCAATATTCTTCAGTGTTCTTCCCAGTCACTGGATCTGAAGCCAATAGAACACTTTTTGGATGTGTTGGAACAGGAGATTTTCAGCATTAAATCGTACCTAAAAAATCTCCAGGAATTGCGTGGTCAACATGGACCAAAATCTCAAAGGAATGTTTCCAACATCTTGTGGAAACCATGCCATGAAGAATTGAGTCTGTTTTGAGAGCAAAGGGAGGCTCTACCAAGTATTAATATAGTGTTCTTAATAAAGTGCTCAGTGAGCATATAGCACCACCCAAATCATTTTTTTCCCTTTAACAGTTTTGATTTTTAAAATGGTACATCTTAAATTGAAACAAAATATTATAAAATTCCATTTAGTTGTTACTTGGATATGATGGCAACAATGATTTCAGTATGAGGCCCAGTTTAGTTAAATCTGTGAATCCTGAATGTGTGGTGCTTGAAATTGATATTAAATGAGATCTTGAGGAATTATTTTTTTATTACCTTTTTTTCCCATCTATTCTATGGAACTTCTGATATCTTGTATATTGTACTGTATTTTGCATTGATTTTTGAAAAGGGAAAAAGTCAAATAACACATTGAAATTTTCAGCAATGTAGTTGATACTTGTAATTGTGTGTGTGTGTGTGTTGACATTTGTATGTTTTATATGACTTCTTTTTTTCTTTTTCTTTTTTAGGAAGGTCCATATTTGAAGGTGACCAACTACAAACTCACCAAACTTTCACTAAACGTAGAGTGGGAATCTGCACCAGTTCAAGAAAAGAACAAAAACAATCTATCTCCTTGCAGCCACAGGCAACTTTGTCTTTCTTCTCCCATAATGATGTTGAAGTGGGACATCATTGAGTATCTAGTGCTATGGTCTGAAAAACAGCACTAACACTTAATTGTGTTTATATGAAAGTAACTGGTGATGCTTTATGAATGTGAAACGTGAACAAATGGGTATATTCTGAATAGTACGTTATGATCCAAGCTTAATGCTTTTCTTTCAGTGTGTCCATGCACCCCAGTTTTTTTTTAAACAGTTCATAAAATCCTTTATTTTGGTTATCTGAACCAATTCAGATTTTTACGTTTCAACAGCAAGAACGTCAAGAAATTTGGTTATGTAAATTGTTGCCATTTGTTATTTAATTATTCACTGTAGATTGCCTGTTGGATTTTTTTTTAAGAAGCAGTTGAGATTAATGAAGAGATTTTCCCATGTATTTATTAAAATTTAATCAACTATTCCTGTGTGTGTAATGTAATTATTGTAGATTCATCAAGGGTCTGAGAAATGGAACTAATGTATAATTGAGTGCAAAATTTGTACCCCCATGTTTTCTGAGGGGAAAAAAGAATTCCAAGAAGTTTATAGAGTGGGGGTGGGGGGTATATTACTATTTCCGTACCTACTGGGGGGGGGGGGGCAAGATATTACTATCTCCATACCGAATTTGAAATAGGCAGTGTGTGATATCTGGCAGACACAACATAATTGAAAAGAAACAGTGGTCTATCGAACAAGCACTGGATAAGCAGAATAACTTTAGTTTGGCATCATTATGCAGTTTTATTTGTACAAAAAAGCCCAAAGATATGGCTGTATAAATAAATAAACCGTACAATGCATATCTTTTGGCAGTAAGACAAGATTCAGTACTTTTGAAAGTGTTCATTTGGGTACAAAGCTACTGATTATAATAGAATCAAATAAACAAATAAATCTGTAAACTTCATCACATAATGAGGTAGTGCAAATTTAACTTGTGCAGACATTAAAGCGTTTAAAATTACACAAGCACAATTATAAAATGTCTACAATAGTTTCTTTCCTGAGGTAGTTGAATACTTTTAGCTTCCGTTACTTAAGTGATTGGTATTTTATGGGGCTAGATTATAAATGTATGCTAACACACCTTACCCTATATCGGCTTTATAAAGTGTATAGTAAAACCCATACATCAATATTTGCATAGTCAGTTTCTTAAAGTGCACTTATTATGGTTTTGAAACGTGACTAATTTTGTTTTAAAGGTCTCGTACAATAGATTTACATGCATCCAAGGTAAAAACAAACACTTTAATGTGCTCAATTTAAATTACAGCCTAACCTTCCAGAGGTGGGTCTTTTGTTCCCAAATTATGTAGGCTAGTACAGGAAGCAAGTTTGGAATTACTAACGACTCATTTCAGCTGTTCAGAATCGGTTCCTTCTTTTGGGAGTCAATAACTCCGTTTGTCGTGCTGTGATTTTTGAAACTTTGCAGACTTTTACATTCACAAACAGCTCTATAACACACTACATGCAAATGTAATATTTGAAAAAAACCATAATAGGTGCACTTTAAATAAGAAAGTTTTCAAGTAAGGTTTGCCTATAAATCTTAGTAATAGAAATTTTTTAAAAAGAAGTGCCATCTTCAGGTCATAATTCTTCTACATAGACTTCCTCCGTGCTGTACAGCTTCCTTTTCAGAACTGTAAAGCCTGTGCTCAGTTTAACGGAATTGCGGAGCCTACTCTTAAACTTTGGCCACAGTCCCCCAAGATCCAGCCGCAGTAAAAACGTGAGATGGAAAGTTGGAACAATATCAGGGTCCACAGATATCTGTCCCACACTCTGATGGCTCTTGCTGTTGTCCACACACACGTCAATTATGGCTCCTCTGAGACCGCAGGGTTCGGTGGCCGCCAGAAGCAGCAGCTCCTGACCGATCCTCTCCAGTAAAACATGAGGAACAACCAGTCTGAAGGAGCCGAGCAGCTCAGCACTGCTCTCGCTCAGAACATCAGACACGTTGGCCACCGTCTCTGCACACAGAGCCTCTTCAAATGGGTCGTCTTCCATCAAAAGCACCGATAAACACCCTGAAAGAGTTTTCAAAACAAAATTACAAAACTCAAAATTCCAATAATAAGTGGACCGTACGTTTAAAAAGACATTTAACAGTGTACTAGATCATACTGATGGGTCGTTCATGAATGATTCATTAATTTTTAATGTATCTTTACTATGACTCGGGAATAATGAGTTGTCTCAGAGAGTGATACGTACGGACACACAGACACAGACACAGACAGACAGATCATTTTTATTATATTCTGCTGAAATGAACGAAATGACTCGAAAAAAAGATTCGTTCATTTTTCTGAACGAGATTCAAAGATCCGAATCAGTAAAATGATCCGAACTTCCCATCAGTACTATATCACCTTGGAGACGGAGTGAATTAAAGAACATTAAAGCTGAGTTTACCTGAATCTCTCTCCCCCGTTGCTTTTGTGTCATCGGCGTGATTGAGCAGTTTCTGGACCACTCTCCCCAATGAAAGGCGTTTTGAAGCACCGGATTCGGACTGTGAATAATCCATGGTAGAAGAATTAAACCCCTGTGGTAAGAGCTTCCTGTATGAACAATAGTGAACAGACAAAATGCTCACAAACTTCAAGATGCGTTCAAGGAATATTTATACGCAGTGATGGGTGGCGCCGCCCCCTCTCACTTCTTAGCCAATCAGATTTAAAGACACGGTCTCAGCGTTTCATCTCCGCCAAAAAAGCTTCGGGCTTTTGGAAAGCGAACAGTTTACGATCCCCACTTCCGCAGGGGGTGAAATGTGGATGGCTCATGATTTTGGAGTGAAGAAAATGACACCCTTTAACCCCCAATTGTGAAATGGTTAAAGACAAAAGTTGAAACATAATGTACTAGGTCTAGTGCAGTTGGTTTAGTGCTGGGGGTGACGGTATAAACAAGCTGAAATAGACATCAAAATCAAATACACAGCTAAAAATGTTATTTTTTAAATTACGATTAATAAAAACCCACTAAACTACAGTCTCATAAGTCAGATTCATTCAATCAGGCCTTCTTGTAAGAATACTCATTCTGCATCAAGCAGTAGGAGAGAAAAAAAC